>NW_026511666.1:56474-291695 GCF_027579735.1 Bombina bombina
GAGAGTAGTATTTGTTGACATTGTTGCGTGACGGTAGTTCGAGATAAAATCCTGGATAAACTTGACTGACTTCTCATTTAAAACCTTGTCTCCTACATGCATTACATAATATGAGGGACTGCTACATCCCTTTAATATTAAAGGAATAAGAAAGTCAAAATTAAACTTGCATGATTCAGATAGAGCATGTAATTTTAAGACACTTTTAAATTTACTTCTATTTTCAAATGTGCTTTGTTCTCTTGGTATCCCTTGTTGAAAAAGAATACGCACACATCCTACACTAGTGGGAGCTGCTGCTAATTGGTGCCTGCACACATTTGTCTTTTGTGATTGGCTGACTAGATGTGTTCATCTTGCTGCCAGTAGTGCAATACTGTTCCTTCAGCAAAGGATACCAAGAGAACAAAGCACATTTGATAATGGAAGTCAATTGGAAAGTTGTTTAAAATTGTATGTTCTATTCAAATCATGTAAGAACATTTTTTTTGTCCCTTTAACTTATTGTTGGCAACTTTTGAGTAAAATATAAAATGCTGATAATCTTGTTTCACTGGTAAAGAGATTTCCAGTGTGTAGCATTTCTGTCTCATGGGTCAGAAGTTGTAGGGCAGCTGAGAATGCTTAGTAATGTCAGCAGTCACTGTAAGGCTTAATCATTAATTCTAAGGTTGTATAAAGCATTCCTCCTCCTGACTTTGCCCACTGTTTCCTTCCTCATTCCCTCTGTCTTCTGTGTTCTTTTGTCTAACTGTGCTGCTCCTTCTCTCTGCTGCTACCCTCGCTATAATTGGCTGTTCCTCCTCTGACATCACTTGGTCAGAGGGCACCTTCTTAAAAGGGTAAAACTCCAACCATTTTTCTAATGTTTGTGAATGCATCTGTGTTCAAAAATGTACCAAGTGTTCAATGTTCCATAAGATTAAATTGTTTGAAAATTATGGGAAATGTTATAGCTGCCAAATGTTCTTATAGTGGTAGATACATGAAAGTCAAGTTTAGTCCTGTGTTTTACTGAGGTAGGAAAAGCAATAAGAGCAAAATAGGAGCAGGGGAAAAAAATAAAGATTCACAAAAATATACCAACACCAAAAAAAAAGTGGGGTCTCGTGGTCTCTCACCACCATGAAAGAAATTCATTTATCAGATAAGCATGCATTTTCTTTCATATAGGTGGCGAGAGTCCATGATCCATTACTCCAAGTTGGGGGAGTCCACAAGTAATGAGAAATAACGGTGGGATAAAAAGAAAATCTTTTTTTCACAGTGAAACAAAATCCACAACCGAAATAGAACCTAAAGAAAAATAGGGTAATTAAAAACACCAACAGGCAAAATCAAAACTATCTTGACAACGACCTGAAGGACTAACAAAGTCTGCTTTAGAAGAGGCAAAAAACATTGAAATGATAGAATTTAGTAAGTATGCAAAAAAAGACAAACAGAAGCCTCATTCTAAAAAGCCCAAGAAGTGAAAACAGAGCTGGTAGAATGGGAAGAAAGCCTGTTCGGTGGAGGCTTTACCACCTCCAAGTAAGCTTTCTTAATCCAGTTAGTCCAAGAAGCCAAATAAAATGGCAAAGTCTTTCTTCCCCTTACTGGAACCAGAAAGGGAACAAACATACTAGAAGTTTGTTTGAAATCGTTATAATACTTCAAGGCTCTTATAACTTCCAAGTTATGAAGAAGCCTCCCTTAAGAATTCTAGCATTAAGACCTAAAGAAGGGACAACAATTTCCTGACTTCTATATCCAAAGACCCAACTTTAGAAAAAAAAAAGTCTAAAATACTGTTTCACTACTGACATTGTAAGAACAACTAAATAGATAAAAAAATAAATATTAAGTAAAATATTGTCCCCAAAGCTGCCTTAAAGGGACACTGAACCCATTTTTTTTCTTTTGTGATTCAGATAGAGCATGCAATTTTAAGCAACTTTCCAATTTTACTCCTATTATTAATTTTTCTTCGTTCTCTTGCTTTCTTTATTTGAAAAAGAAGGCATCTAAGTTATTTTTTTGGTTCAGAACCATGGAAAGCACTTTTCTTCTGTTATGTGTGATCAGTCCACGGGTCATCATTACTTCTGGGATATTAGCTGCTCCCCTACAGGAAGTGCAAGAGGATTCACCCAGCAGAGTTGCTATATAGCTCCTCCCCTCTACGTCACCTCCAGTCATTCTCTTGCACCCAAAGACTAGATAGGAGGTGTGAGAGGACTATGGTGATTATACTTAGTTTTTAGAACTTCAATCAAAAGTTTGTTATTTTACAATAGCACCGGAGCGTGTTATTACCTCTCTGGCAGAGTTTGAAGAAGAATCTACCAGAGTTTTTCTTATGATTTTAACCGGAGTAGTTAAGATCATATTGCTGTTTCTCGGCCATCTGAGGGAGGTAAAAGCTTCAGATCAGGGGACAGCGGGCAGTTGAATCTGCATTGAGGTATGTCGCAGTTGTTATTTTCTGAATGGAATTGATGAAAAAATCCTGCCATACCGTTATAATGAACATGTATGTATACTCTACACTTTAGTATTCTGGGGATGGTATTTCACCGGAATTACTCTGTAAAAGTACATTAAACCTTTTATTAGGTATTTTTCATGTTAAACGTTTTTGCTGGAATGTAGAATCGTTTGCATTAATGAGGTACTGAGTGAATAAGTATTTGGGCATTATTTTCCACTTGGCAGTTTGCTTGTGTTAATTATGACAGTTTCGTTTCTCTCTCACTGCTGTGTGTGAGAGGGAGGGGCCGTTTTTGGCGCTCTTTGCTACGCATCAAAAATTTCCAGTCAGTTTTTCTGCATGATCCGGTTCATCTCTAACAGAACTCAGGGGTCTTCAAACTTCTTTGAAGGGAGGTAGATTCTCTCAGCAGAGCTGTGAGACTTATATAGTGACTGTGATTTAAAACGTTGTTTAAAATTTAATTAGTGTTATTTTACTAATGGGAACAAACCTTTGCTAAAAAGTTGTGTTGTTTGTTAAGAGTGATGCTATAACTGTTTTTCAGTTCATTATTTCAACTGTCATTTAATCGTTTAGTGCTTCTTGAGGCACAGTACGTTTTTATTAAATAAAATTGTAACCGAGTTGCATGTTTATTGCTAGTGTGTTAAACATGTCTGATTCAGAGGAAGATACCTGTGTCATTTGTTCCAATGCCAAGGTGGAGCCCAATAGAAATTTATGTACTAACTGTATTGATGCTACCTTAAATAAAAGCCAATCTGTACAAATTGAACAAATTTCACCAAACAGCGAGGGGAGAGTTATGCCGACTAACTCGCCTCACGTGTCAGTACCTGCATCTCCCGCCCGGGAGGTGCGTGATATTATGGCGCCTAGTACATCTGGGCAGCCATTACAGATAACATTACAAGATATGGCTACTGTTATGACTGAAGTTTTGGCTAAATTACCAGAACTAAGAGGCAAGCGTGATCACTCTGGGGTGAGAACAGAGTGCGCTGATAATTCTAGGGCCATGTCTGATACTGCGTCACAGCTTGCAGAGCATGAGGACGGAGAGCTTCATTCTGTAGGTGACGGTTCTGATCCAAACAGATTGGATTCAGATATTTAAAATTTTAAATTTAAATTGGAAAACCTCCGTGTATTACTAGGGGAGGTCTTAGCAGCTCTCAACGATTGTAACGCTGTTGCAATACCAGAGAAAATGTGTAGGTTGGATAAATACTTTGCGGTACCGGCGAGTACTGACGTTTTTCCTATACCTAAGAGATTAACTGAAATTGTTACTAAGGAGTGGGATAGACCCGGTGTGCCGTTCTCACCCCCTCCAATATTTAGAAAGATGTTTCCAATAGACGCCACCACACGGGACTTATGGCAAACGGTCCCTAAGGTGGAGGGAGCAGTTTCTACTTTAGCTAAGCGTACCACTATCCCGGTGGAGGATAGCTGTGCTTTTTCAGATCCTATGGATAAAAAATTAGAGGGTTACCTTAAGAAAATGTTTATTCAACAAGGTTTTATATTACAACCCCTTGCATGCATCGCGCCGATCACGGCTGCGGCAGCATTTTGGGTTGAGTCTCTGGAAGAGAACCTTAGTTCAGCTACGCTGGACGACATTACGGACAGGCTTAGAGTCCTTAAACTAGCTAATTCATTCATTTCGGAGGCCGTAGTACATTTAACCAAACTTACGGCTAAGAATTCAGGATTCGCCATTCAGGCACGCAGAGCGCTGTGGCTAAAATCCTGGTCGGCTGATGTAACTTCTAAGTCCAAATTACTTAGTATACCTTTCAAGGGGCAAACTTTATTTGGGCCCGGTTTGAAAGAAATTATTGCTGACATTACAGGAGGTAAGGGCCACGCTCTACCTCAAGACAAAGCCAAAGCTAAGGCTAGACAGTCTAATTTTCGTCCCTTTCGGAATTTCAAAGCAGGAGCAGCGCCAACTTCCACTGCACCAAAACAGGGAGGAGCTGTTGCTCGTTACAGACAAGGCTGGAAGCCTAATCAGTCCTGGAACAAGGGCAAGCAGGCCAGTAAACCTGCTGCTGTCCCAAAGACAGCATGAACCGAGGGCCCCCGATCCGGGACCGGATCTAGTGGGGGGCAGACTCTCTCTCTTCGCCCAGGCTTGGGCAAGAGATGTCCAGGATCCCTGGGCGCTAGAGATCATATCTCAGGGATACCTTCTAGACTTCAAATCCTCTCCCCCAAGAGGGAGATTTCATCTGTCAAGGTTGTCAACAAACCAAATAAAGAAAGACGCGTTTCTACGCTGTGTACAAGATCTATTATTAATGGGAGTGATCCATCCGGTTCCGCGGTCGGAACAAGGACAAGGGTTTTACTCAAACCTGTTTGTGGTTCCCAAAAAAGAGGGAACTTTCAGGCCAATCTTGGATTTAAAGATCCTAAACAAATTCCTAAGAGTTCCATCGTTCAAAATGGAAACTATTCGGACAATCTTACCCATGATCCAAGAGGGTCAGTACATGACCACAGTGGATTTAAAGGATGCTTACCTTCACATACCGATTCACAAAGATCATTACCGGTATCTAAGGTTTGCCTTCTTAAACAGGCATTACCAGTTTGTAGCCCTTCCATTCGGATTGGCTACGGCTCCAAGAATCTTTACAAAGGTTCTGGGTGCCCTTCTGGCGGTACTAAGACCGCGAGGAATTTCGGTAGCTCCGTACCTAGACGACATTCTGATACAAGCTTCAAGCTTTCAAACTGCCAAGTCTCATACAGAGTTAGTTCTGGCATTTCTAAGGTCGCACGGATGGAAAGTGAACGAAAAGAAGAGTTCTCTCTTTCCTCTCACAAGAGTTCCATTCTTGGGGACTCTTATAGATTCTGTAGAAATGAAGATTTATCTGACAGAAGACAGATTAACAAAGCTTCTAAATGCATGCCGTGTCCTTCATTCCATTCAACTCCCGTCAGTAGCTCAATGCATGGAGGTGATCGGCTTAATGGTAGCAGCAATGGACATAGTTCCCTTTGCACGCCTACATCTCAGACCGCTGCAATTGTGCATGCTGAGTCAGTGGAATGGGGATTACTCAGATTTGTCCCCCACTCTGAATCTGGATCAAGAGACCAGAAACTCTCTTCTATGGTGGCTTTCTCGGCCACATCTGTCCAGGGGGATACCGTTCAGCAGGCCGGACTGGACAATTGTAACAACAGACGCCAGCCTTCTAGGTTGGGGCGCTGTCTGGAATTCTCTGAAGGCTCAGGGACAATGGAGTCAGGAGGAAAGTCTCCTGCCAATAAACATTCTGGAATTGAGAGCAGTTCTCAATGCCCTTCTAGCTTGGCCCCAGTTAAAGACTCGGGGGTTCATCAGGTTTCAGTCGGACAACATCACGACTGTAGCTTACATCAACCATCAAGGAGGGACAAGAAGCTCCCTAGCAATGATAGAAGTATCAAAGATAATTCGCTGGGCAGAGTCTCACTCTTGCCATCTGTCAGCAATCCACATCCCGGGAGTGGAGAACTGGGAGGCGGATTTCTTGAGTCGCCAGACTCTTCATCCGGGGGAGTGGGAACTTCATCCGGAGGTCTTTGCCCAAATACTTCAACGTTGGGGCAAACCAGAGATAGATCTCATGGCGTCTCGCCAGAACGCCAAACTTCCTCGCTACGGATCCAGATCCAGGGATCCGGGAGCGGTTCTGATAGATGCTTTGACAGCACCTTGGAACTTCAGGATGGCTTATGTGTTTCCACCCTTCCCGCTGCTTCCTCGATTGATTGCCAAAATCAAACAGGAGAAAGCATCAGTGATTCTGATAGCGCCTGCATGGCCGCGCAGGACTTGGTATGCAGATCTAGTGGACATGTCATCCTGTCCGCCTTGGTCTCTACCTCTAAGACAGGACCTTCTGATTCAGGGTCCATTCAAACATCAAAGTCTAACTTCTCTGAAGCTGACTGCTTGGAAATTGAACGCTTGATTTTATCAAAACGTGGTTTTTCTGAGTCGGTTATTGATACCCTGATGCAGGCTAGGAAGCCTGTTACCAGAAAGATTTACCATAAAATATGGCGTAAATACCTATACTGGTGTGAATCCAAAGATTACTCCTGGAGTAAGGTTAGGATTCCAAGGATATTGTCTTTTCTACAAGAAGGTTTAGAAAAGGGTTTATCGGCTAGCTCATTAAAGGGACAGATTTCAGCTCTGTCCATCTTGTTTCACAGGCGTCTGTCAGAAAATTCAGACATCCAAGCCTTTTGTCAGGCTTTAACTAGGATCAAGCCTGTGTTTAAAACTGTTGCTCCGCCATGGAGTTTAAACTTAGTTCTTAACGTTTTACAGGGTGTTCCGTTTGAACCCCTTCATTCCATTGATATAAAATTGTTATCTTGGAAAGTTCTATTTTTAATGGCTATTTCCTCGGCTCGAAGAGTCTCTGAGTTATCAGCCCTACATTGTGATTCTCCTTATCTGATCTTTCACTCAGACAAGGTAGTTCTGCGTACTAAACCTGGGTTCTTACCTAAGGTAGTCACTAACAGGAATATCAATCAAGAGATTGTTGTTCCATCCTTGTGTCCAAATCCTTCTTCAAAGAAGGAACGTCTTCTACACAATCTGGATGTAGTTCGTGCCCTCAAGTTCTACTTGCAGGCAACTAAAGATTTTCGCCAAACTTCTTCCCTGTTTGTCGTTTATTCTGGACAGAGGAGAGGTCAAAAAGCTTCTGCTACCTCTCTCTCTTTTTGGCTTCGTAGCTTAATACGTTTAGCCTATGAGACTGCTGGACAGCAGCCTCCTGAAAGAATTACAGCTCATTCCACTAGAGCTGTGGCTTCCACTTGGGCCTTTAAGAATGAGGCCTCTGTTGAACAGATTTGCAAGGCTGCAACTTGGTCTTCGCTTCATACTTTTTCCAAATTTTACAAATTTGACACTTTTGCTTCTTCGGAGGCTATTTTTGGGAGAAAGGTTCTTCAGGCAGTGGTTCCTTCTGTATAATGAGCCTGCCTATCCCTCCCGTCATCCGTGTACTTTTGCTTTGGTATTGGTATCCCAGAAGTAATGATGACCCGTGGACTGATCACACATAACAGAAGAAAACATAATTTATGCTTACCTGATAAATTCCTTTCTTCTGTTGTGTGATCAGTCCACGGCCCGCCCTGTTTTTAAGGCAGGTGCATATTTTTTAAATTATAATTCAGTCACCACTACACCCTTGGTTTCTCCTTTCTCGTTGGTCTTTGGTCGAATGACTGGAGGTGACGTAGAGGGGAGGAGCTATATAGCAACTCTGCTGGGTGAATCCTCTTGCACTTCCTGTAGGGGAGCAGCTAATATCCCAGAAGTAATGATGACCCGTGGACTGATCACACAACAGAAGAAAGGAATTTATCAGGTAAGCATAAATTATGTTTTTTATTGGTGGGTGAATTTATCCACCAATCAGCAAGAACAACTTAGTGTGTTCACCAAAAATGGGACAGCATCTAAACTAACATTCTTGCATTTCATATAAAGATACCAAGAGAATGAAGAACATTTGATAATATGAGTAAATTTGAAAGATGCTTAAAATTGCATGCTCTATCTGAATCACGAAAGAAAATTTTTGGGTCCAGTGTCCCTTTAACCGGATAATAAATAAGATAAGGAGAATCACATGAAAGTAGACAATTTAGAGACTCTGATAGCAGAAGATATAGCCAAAAGAAAACAAAACCTGCCAAGCAAGATTTTAGCCAACGCTCGAACAAAACAATGACTGTCAGAAAGATTAGCAATCTTCTAGTGGAATAAAACTGAAAGAGCGGAAATCTCACTTTTATATATAAAATATAAATAGCTGGCAAATAAACCCCCATCTAAACCATCTTGCTAAAATTGCAAAACCCAAGGAATTCTAAAACAAGCTATACATGATACATTATACACAAAAATAAAGGCCTTCCAGACCTAATGATAAATCTTCCTAGTGGCATGCTTGCAGGCCTATATCAAAGTCTCAACATAATCAGAGAAATCTCTCTGCCTGAGAACTAGCCTTTAAATCACCTTGTCATTTAGCTTATAGGATCAAGATACTGATGGAAAAACGGACCTTGAAAAAAAAGTTCAGAACACAGAGGAAAAGACCTAGGAGGGCGATTGCTTTAGTCTGGCCTTGCAGGATATCCAATCAGGATACTAGCCTAGAACCAAAGGAGGAAAAAATAAGCCACCCGAAATAACCATGAGGCTACCAAAGTAACCACAAACTCATCTGAGGGTCCCTGGACCTCACATACAATCTGTGAAGTGTATTATTCAATCAAAAATCTAACAGATCTATCTATGGGAGACTCCAAAGATCCACTACCTGATAGAAAAAAAAACCAAAAAAAACATCCAGTTAAGCTGACATCTGAGAAAAATTGCTTCCCAGGTTTTCACTCCTGGAACATGAACTGCAGAAATAAAGCATCAATTGCCTTCTACCCAAGAAAGAATTCCTTCATAGCTAGGGAACTACGAGTTTCCCCCTGATATTGATGTAGGCCACTGCTGAGACATTGTTTGACTGGAAACAGAAATAAGATTCCCTTCAAAAGAGGCCCAACTCTGAAGGAAATTTAATGGAGTACATAACATTAATTGGAACCTAGCCCCCATAGGAAACCTCAGAGACCCCCAAATGGCTCCCCAACATGAAAGACTTGCATCTGAAGAGATCACAGTCCAAATAGGATGAGCAAAAGATGATCCCTGCATAATAAGCTGATACAGCCACCCAGACAGAGGATTCACCCTGGCTGAAGCATACAAATATGAAGAGCCCTCAAGTATAAATGAGCAAACGGAAAAGCATCTAATGCAGGAAGCATGAAACCTACTGGAAAAAAAACAAGATTTAGCCAAGCTAACACTAGCTTCAACCTTCTTAGAACTATCAGAGAGAGATTCATGGAAACTGATTTTGTCTGAACTCTCAGAAAAACAACCCTTGTCTGAGAAACCAGAGAACTATTTGTAAAATTTATTTTCCAACCATATAGATAAAGAAACAACAGTCTTTAAGTGAAAAAATCTTCTAAATGAAAAAACAGAGCAGAACAAAGATATCAACCAGGTAAGGAAACACTGCAATACCCAGAGTTCTGATCACTGACAAAAGGATTGCCAGAACTTTAATAAACCTTATGGTAGAGCAACTAACTGAAAGTTCTTATCTAGAAAGGCAAAACTTAAAAATAATGTTCCCAAAATTGGAAACGTGAAAGGTAAGCATCCTTAAAATCTAACGTGGACATAATCTGACCTAAACTGAAAGCAGAATAGTCCAAATAGTTTCCATTTTGAAAATAGAAACTTTGAAAAACTTGTTCAGACCTTAAAGATCCAAAAAAAAAAAACTGATCTGAAAGTTAATTCCCTCTTGAAAAGAACAAATAGATTTTTATTAAATCCCATTCCCTGTGCCAACAAAGGAACAGTAACAATCACTCCCATAGATTCTAGATCCAAAAAAGCCTGAGCCTTCACAAGATTTTTAGGAGCATAGGACAGACTAACCTTCCTATAACAGTCCTAATTCTGAACTTAGTCGATAACCCTGAGAAACTATACTTCCTTCCATAAGGCAGGGAGAGTCTACGGCTTCATTCCTTACTGTTGGGAAATACTGCACCTGGTCACCAGGAGGAGGCAAAGACACCCCAGCCAAAGGCTTAAATATCCTTCCCACTTCCCCTATACCCCAGTCATTCTTTGCCTTTCATCACTATAGGAGATGGTAGAGAAGTGTCAGAAGATTTGGATAGTCCTGTAATGGGTATGTTCCCTTCAAGAAAGGACTGAAGTTGTAAGTAAACATGTCAACCTCTCAGTGAGAGTATTGATGAAAGTTAGAGTCTGGAGATGCAGGGAAAGTTTTTCTGAGAACCCGTCCAGACGGTCGCCTAACAGCTCCTGAGCAATCAGTGTTGACGAGTTTCACTGCTTCCTGTTACACACTCAAGTCCACGTCAGAGCGTCGCTGCAAGACTGTCACACTTGAGAGGCTGTGCCTGTTCCACAGCATGGATCCTGGAGGGTAAGCCCATTTTATATATACAATTTTGCTATACTAGGTCACAGTGTGGCTCCTTTATGCCTCGATAGGATCAACGGTTAATATCTCCTTCAGGGAGATTATTTAAACAGCTAGGGGTTATTTATAACGACTTTAATGTGGGAGTTTTTGGGCTAATAGACTGTGTGCTTTTGGCTTGGAACAAACAGGTTTCACTTTTGTTTTTTTAGTGTTG
Organism: Bombina bombina; assembly: GCF_027579735.1. NCBI lineage: Eukaryota > Metazoa > Chordata > Amphibia > Anura > Bombinatoridae > Bombina > Bombina bombina. Next base: position 67,246 of record NW_026511666.1, read on the forward strand.
CGCAGCTCATTAGAGCTTAGCGCCTTTTTCATAGCAGGGGAAGACCTGTCCTATGCACCACGTGACCGGGTGAGGTCTTTTCATTTTACTACGATCTTGCTGTGGACATCACTCCTAAGGATAGAGTTTTCTCTGTCAGCTGTCTGGGTCTAGGAGGTGGTGAGTGCCCCAGATATTGGGATTATAAAGGTGCCATTTTTTTAATGTTTTTTTTTTTGTCTGTCCTTCTGTGGATATATACTTAGCTATGGAGGACTCTGATACTACTTTAGAAGGTTCCGCTCCTTCTGTACTGATTAATAATTCCTGTTTATATTGTGAGGAGGCCGTGGTTTGCCCGCCTACTCAATTTTGTTCCATTTGCCTAAGCACTGTTCTAAAGTCTAAGAAGGGAAACAAGCCTTCTAATACTCATAGCGTTATTAGCCCCTCTGAGCCGTCTACCTCTCAGGAATCTGTTTCCCGAGATATTACTACCCTTTCTACACTACCTGCTCCACGTGCAGCTCCTCTCCTCACGGCTCAAGTAATCCTCCATCTGGAGAGGGCTTTTTTCCTGCGGACTTTACCGCGCAGTTCCAATCGGCGCCTTACCTCCCTCTAGCAAACGTAAGAGGTTAAACATAGTTCTCCTGACCTAGAGTCATCTAAATATTTATCATATTTAGCTACTATGTCCCAGCTATCCGAGGATGAGTTAACCTCTGTAGCTTCAGAGGGCGAACTTTCGGAGTCAGAGACTTCGGTTTCTAGACCTCCTTCAGCGGAGGAACTCTCCTTTTAGATTTAAAATTGAGCATCTGCTTTTTTTATTAAAGGTGGCTCTGTCTACGCTAGAGGTTCCAGAGGCTAAACTCCCCGAGGAACCTAAGATCCCTAAATTAGACAGGGTTTATAAAGACAGGAAGGTCCTTCTGACCTTTCCTGTGCCAGTTTAAATGGCGAACATTATTGGTAACGAATAGCAAAAAATAGAAACTTCTTTTTCCCCCTCATCTACTATTCCCAGTCCCTGACTCTCAATTGGATTTGTGGGGCTCCATCCCTAAGGTGGATGGCGCTGGCTAAGCATACTACTATCCCTATGGAGGATAGTTCTTCTTTTATAGAGCCTATGGATAAGAAAATGGAAACTTTTCTGAAGAAGATGTTTCAACATATAGGGTTTTTATTTCAATCGGCGGCAGCTGTAGCTGCGGTTGCTGGATCAGCTACTTACTAGTGCAACACTGTCTGAGCTCATTGAGGTGGAAACTCCCCTCGAGGATATTCAGAGAATTAAAGCTCTGAGAATTGCTAACTCCATCTGTGACTCGAATATGCAGATTATTTGCCTAAATGCAAAGGCTTCTGGCTTTGTGGTCCTAGCCCGCCGGTCTCTCTGATTGAATTCTTGGGCTGCGGATATGACTTCTAAATCCAGACTCTTTTCTCTTCCTTTTAAGGGGAAGATTTAATTCAGTCCAGGGCTGGACTCCATTATTTCTACGGTTACCAGAGGGAAAGGTGCCTTCCTACCGCAGGATAATTGTCTAATTTTCTTCCTTTCGTTCTGACAAATCACAACCGCAATCCTCATCCAAGTCTGAGCAACCCAATTGTATTTGGAAGCCGGCTCAGTCCTGGAATAAGTCCAAACAGACTAAGAAGCCCGCAGAGAACAAATTGGCGTGAAGGGGCGGCTCCTGATTCGAGATCAGATCAAGTAAGGGGCAGACTGTCTTTTTTTTTTTTTTTTGACGCTTGGTTCCAGGATGTACAGGATCCTTGGGTCCTGCAGGTTGTATCTCAGGGATACCGAATAGGATTCAAATCTCATCCGCCCAGGGGCAGATTCCTACTCTCCAGATTGTCTTCAAGACCAGAAAAGAGGACTGCCTTTTTAGGTTGCGTACGGGATCTCTCCTCTCTACGAGTAATTGTCCCGGTACCTACAGCAGAAAGAGGTCTGGGGTTTTATTCCAACCTTTTTGTGGTTACAAAAAAAGAGGGAACTTTTCATCCAATTCTGCACTGAAAGGTCCTAAACAAGTTTGAGTGAGTATTCCCTCTTTCAAGATGGAGACAATACGGTCAGTCCTTCCTGTGGTTCAGGAAAGACAGTTTATGGCCACCATAGACTTGAAGGATGCATACCTTCACATTCCGATACACCAGGAACATTTTCAGTTCCTGAGGTTTGCCTTTCTGGACCAGCACTTCCAGTTTATAGCTCTTCTGTTTGGCCTTGCTACTTCTCCAAGGATATTTTCGAAGGTTCTGGGGGGGTGCTTCTAGCTGTTGCCAGAACAAAAGGTATTGCAGTAGCACCTTACCTGGATGATATCTTGGTACAGGCACCATCTTTTCATCTAGCGAAAGAACACTCAGAGTCCCTTCTCAGTCTTCTTAGATCACATGGATGGAAGATAAACTTAGGAAAAAAGTTCTTACTCCAAGTACAAGGGTGATTTTCCTGGGGACAATAATAGACTCCATATCCATGAGAATATTTCTCACAGATCAGAGACGTTGCAAGCCAACTACTGCATGTCTTGCCCTCCAGGCCTCCTTGACACCCTCAAAGGCCCAGTGTAATAAGGTGACTGGACTCATGGTGTCCTGTATGGACATCATTCCCTTTTGGCAGATTCAATCTCAGACCCTTACAATTATGCATGCTGAGACAATGGAACGGCGACCATTCAGATCTGTCTCAACAGATTGTCCTGGACAACCTGTTGAGACACTTGCACTCTTGGTGGCTCTGTCCAGATCATCTGTCCCAAGGCACGTGCTTCTTGAGACCGCCCTGGAAGATTGTGACTACAGACGCAAGCCTTTCCAGCTGGGGAGCCATTTGTGGTGCCAAAAAGGCACAAGGTCTGTGGACTCGGGAGGAGTTCTCCCTTCCGATCAATATATTGGAACTCTGGGCAATCTTCAATGCCTTGAAGGCTTGGCCCCTTCTGGGTTTGTACAAGTTTATCAGATTCCAATGAGACAATTTAACCTTGGTTGCCTACATCAACCATCAGGGGGGAACGAGAAGTTGCTTGGCTATGAGAGAAGTATCTTAGATACTAGAGTGAGCGGAGACTCGCAGATCTATATTGTCAGAAATCCACATTCCGGTTGTGGACAACTGGGAAGCGGACTTCCTCAGCAGTGGCATGGTCTCTCCACTCCGAGGTGTTTGCAGAGATATGCAGCGAGTGGGGGACGCCGGAGATGGATCTCATGGCATCCTATCTCAATTCCAAGCTACCCAGGTACAGGTTGAGGGATCCTCAGGCGGAACTGATAGATGCCCTAGCAGTACCATTGAGGTTCAGACTCATATATATCTTTTTCCTCCATTACCGCTTCTCCGTCGTGTGGTGGCTCGCATCAAGCAAGAGCGAGCATCAGGGATTCTGATTGCTCCATCGTGGCCGCGAAGGACGTGGTTTGCGGATTTGATCTGCTGATACAGGGTCCCTTCGTTCATCAAAATCTAGATTCTCTGAGGCTAACTGAGTGGAGATTGAACGCTTAGTCTTAGCCAAGAGAGAGTTTTCTGAGAGTGTTATCGACACTCTGTTTGAAGCTTGTAAGCCAGTTACTCATTGTATCTAGCATAAATTGTGGAGGACTTACTTGTACTGGTGTGAGGAGCGTGATCTTTCCTGGCATAAGGTTAAGGTTGCCAGAATTGTTTCGTTTTTTCTCCAGGATGGACTGGCGAAGGGTCTATCTGCTAGTTCCCTGAATGGACAGATATCGGCTCTGTCGGTGTAACTGCACAAAAGATTGGCTGAGCTTCCAGATGTGTGCAGTCCTTTGTTAAGACCCTGACTAGGATCAGACCTGTGTTTAGTTCTGGGGCTCCGCCTTGGAGCCTCAATCTTGTTCTTCGTGTTTTGCAGCAGACTCCGTTTGAGCCTATGCATACTATTGACATTAAATTATCTTGAAAGGGTCTTCTGAGATTTCTGCTTTGAAATGTGACCCCCTTATCTTGTTTTCCATGCTGATATGGCGGTTTTACGTATTAAATTAGGGTTCCTCCCTAAGGTGGTGTTGGATCGTAACATTAATCAAGATATTGCTGTTGTTGCTTCTTTGTGTCCTAATCCTTCTTCATCGAAGGAACGCTTGCTTCACAATCTAGATGTGATTCGTGCCTTGAAGTTCTATCTTCAGGCTACTAAGGAATTCAGACAATCTTCCTCTATGTTTGTCATCTATACTCTGAAGCGTAAGGGGCTGAAGGCTACTACGACTTCCCTATCTTTCTGGTTGAGGAGTGTCAACCGCTTTGCTTATGAGACAGCGGGGTGACAGCCTTTTGAGTACATAACGGCTTATTCCACTAAAGTAGTGGCTTCGTCCTGGGCTTTTTAGAACAAAGCATCTATGGATAAGATTTGTAAGGCAGCTACCTGGTCCTCCTTACACACTTTTTCTAAATTTTACAAGTTTGATGTGTTTGCTTCGGCTGAAGTAGCTTTCGGCAGAAAAGTTTTGCAGGCTGTGGTGCCCTTATAATAGAATCCGCCTCTTTTTTGTTCCCTCCCTGGAGCTTGGGTATAGTTTTCCCAACAGTAAGGAATGAAGTCGTGGACTCTCCTTGCCTTATGGAAGGAAACCATAATTTATGCTTACCAGATAAATTCCTTTCTGGCAGGGAGAGTCCACAACCCCATCCGTAATTTATTTCTTCTTAAAGACACAATGAGTCCACGGATTTCATCCTTACTTGTGGGATATTCACCTCCTGGTCAGCAGGAGGAAGCAAAGAGCACCACAGCAGACCTGCTATATATAGCTCCTCCCTTCCCTCCCACTCCAGTCATTCTCTTTGCCTACGTTAGTGATAGGAAGAGGTAAAGTGATGTGTTAGATTAGATTCTTTAATCAAGAGTTTTGTTCTCGGGTGTAGCCGTAGTCCTTATCAGTCTCTGTAGTAGAGCTATTGTGGCTTTAAAGCAATAAGAACTGGTGGGACCTAATTCTCACTGTGCCTCCTATACATTTATGCTGCCCTAATCTGGATAGCCTAAGCACACTTAATGTAACTCAGGCTTATCTTACTTTTTAAAGGAGCACTTTAAAATTATGGGACATAGAGACTCCTTTTTGTAGAGGAGGACAATTTAGACAGCACCTTATTAGCAGGCACTGGGGCTCAGGAGAGATTAGGACTTTTAATTATAAGCTTTTTTCTCTGGGTCTTTTCAAAGAACGCTTAGTATGAGGTGTATGCTTAAAGATGGGCTAAGTTGCTGGCTAGCAAGGGACAGTCCCACTTTGGCTGCAGAATTTACGTATGTTTATTTAACTGTCGGCAATAACTCCGTTTTTTTTTTTATATATGGCAACCGGAATTTCACCTTGTCAATGCCCACGATGGGCGGAGCTTACAGTGGCGCCAATGTGGTGTTCAGCCTATTTAGTTTATTCGGCATTAAATCCATGTCTGTAATGTGGATTTCGCCTTGATAACACCCACGATGGGCGGAGCTTCAAGTGGCGCGAATTTGGCGTGCGCACTATGCTTCTATTCCATTTCTGGCCACATGTACTTCCTTCTAGTACGGAAGTGGTTATTGAGCTGCGTGAGTCCCGGACAGCACTACTATGCTGTATCCGGATTTTTTGGGTCTGTAAAATGAAAATTATTTTGTAGACACAGTAACACATTTTTATTTTTTCAACTGTGGTGCAGTGATTACATCTGTTTGTGTCCATTTGAGTATGTTAAAACTCCCTCTACATGCAGAAATAAAAGTGGTGTTTTAACATTTAAAGGCACAGTAACATCTTTTATGTGTCACACGTTTTATAAAAGATTACAAGAGTTTATGTGTACATTAGAGTACTGTTAACTTTTTTCCTCTACGTGCAGAAATATATCTGACCTTTTAACATTTAAAGACACAGTAACATCTTTTATGTTTTAAATGTTTCATTAGGATTACAACGGTTTATGTGATATTTTTTTTTTTTTTGAACAAGACGTCCTGCTAGATTTTCAAACAGCTACTGTTTAAGTTTCTATTGATAAGGTTCAATTTATGCCGCAAATCTCTCCTCAAGTGTCTCAATGTTATAGCCCTCACAGGCAGTGCTCTGCGATTTACCCCAATCTCCTTCTGGAGTTACTTTGCCATTTTTTTCCCCATGTTGCGAGGTTGGCTCAAAAGGATATGGGTTTCATTAGTGAATAACTTTTTCCGGATTTCTCTTCCCTGTGAACTGAAAAGGAAGATTCTTCGGTAGTGTCTGAGGAGAAAATCTCAGACGGTAATTCATTTATCTACAAAACATATAAAAGAGAGATAGAATTGCACCGCTATAAGATGCAGTTCAAAGACCAGGATATAAGACTAAGCACATTATTGAAAATAAATTTAGATACTCAAATAGATCAAAAAATTGTGCAATTTAATACATCTTTAAATGATCAAACAATGCATGGTAAAGTGCTATAATAACTTCCAATACACATATATCTTTTATCTGTAGGGAATTTATTCAAGTTTATCCTTTTTTACCTTCATTTATTATTTAAGGAGGTTTGGAAAACAGTTCCCAAGGGGGAAGGAGCAGTTTCCACCTTAGCTAAGAGATATATTATTCCCATAGAGGATAGTTGTGGCTTCTAAGACCCTATGGAAGGAAGTTGGAGGGTCTATTCCATGAGGTATATGTACAACAGGGCTTATAGGCAGCCAGCTGGGTACATTGCTGCCGTCTCTACTGCAGTGGCATTTTGTTTAGAAGACAGGATCTTCTTTGGATGAAATCCAGGATATGATACTGGCTCTTAAAAAGCTAGCTAATTCCTTTTATATGGATGTCTCCCTTCAGGTTATCAATTTGGGAGTCACGATTTCGAGTTTCTCTTTTGCAGCTCGCAGAGCCTTCTGGTTAAATCCTTGGTCTGCAGATGTGTACTCTCGGTCTACGCTGCTGGCTATCCTTTCAAGGGGAAGACCTTGGTTTTTTTTTTGGGGACCTGGCCTGTCGGAGATTATCTCTGATATTTCGGATGGTAGGGGTCTTTTTTTCCCGCAGGATAAGAGAAACAAACGACAATAAACGAAGGAACTACAGAGCAATTTTTGTTCCTTTTTGGAATTTCAAGGGAAGTTCTTTCTGTTACTGTTTCCAATCAAGAACAGACTAAGCCTACATGGAGATACAATCCATTAAGCCTGCTGTTGCATTAGGAACAACATGACGGGCATGCCTTGATCCGGGACCGGATTTTGTAGGGGCAGTCTTTCCTTCTTCGTTCAGCCTTGGGTTGAGAGGTTCTGGATCTCTAAGTATTGCAGAATTTTAGATATCAGAAGTTTAAGCAAACTTCTCAGAATATCGTCTTTCAAGATGGAAACTATTTGTTCCATTTTTCCTTTGACCCTAGAGGGTTAAGTTATATCAACTGTGGATGAACGGACGTGTACTTGTTCCAATCCACTGGGATCATCCAAAGTTCCTAGGGTTTGTCTTTCTGGTCAATCATTTCCAGTTTGTGATTTTTCCTTTCAGTCTTGCAACAGTTTCCAGAAATTTTATAAAGGTTCTGGTATCTCTGTGTGCGGTGCTTCGTTTTCAAGAAATTGCAGTGGCACCTTATCTGGACGGCATTCTAGTGCGGACGCCTCTTTTCCTCTAGCAAGATTCCACATGGAAATGTCGTTTTACTTCCTGCGATTTCACGGTGGGAAGATAAATTTGTATAAGAGTTCCTTAGTCCCGAATGCAAGAGTAACCTTTTTTGGGAACCATAATAGATTCCCTATCTATGAAGCTTTTTCTGACAGACGTCAGCAAATCAAAGATTTTCGATTCTTGTCTAGATCTTAAGTCCACTCCTCAGCCATCAGTGGCTTAGACATAGAGGTAATCGGGCTGATGGTAGCGGCAATGAATATCATTCCATTTGCTCAGTTCCATATTTGAATTTGTCAGTTAAATATGCTCGGGTAATGGAATGGAGATTATGCAGATTTGTTTCTTCAAATACTTTTGGAGGAGACAAGGTATTATCTTCAATGATGGTTGTCTCTGGGTCATCTTTTCTAGGGTCCCTGCTTCTTTAGACCATCTTGGGGGACTATGTCTACAGACGCCAGCCTTCTAGGGTTCCCTAATAGGCTCAGGGAGTGTGGACTCAGTCAGAATCTGTTCTTCCTGTAGACATCCTGGAGCTGAGAGCGATCTTTAATGCTTTTCCGGTCTGGCCTCAGTTAGCCTCGGTTCAGCTTATCAGGTTCCAGTTGGACAACATAACTTCGGTGGCTTACATCACTCATCAGAGAGGAACAAGGAGTTCCTTAGCGATGGCAGAGGTAACCAAGATAATGTAGTGGGCAGAGGCCAATTCTTGCTGTCGTTTGACGATCCTCATCCCAGGGGTGGACATTTGGGAGGCAGATTTTCTGATCAGGCAGTCTTTTCATTCGGAGAAGTGGGATCTCCATCCGGAAGTGTTTTCCAGCCTGATTCTCAGGTGGGCTCAGCTGGAATTTGATCTCTTGGCATCTTGACGGATTGTCAAGCTCCCGAACTTTGGGTCGAGGTCTAGGGACTCCCAGGCGGAACTGATAGATTCTGTGGTGGTTTCTTGGACCTTCAGTCTCACATACCATATTCCTACATTGGCGCTTCTTCTTCGAGTCATTGCTCGGATCTAGCAGGAGAGGACATCAGTGATTCTCTTTGTTCCTGCTTAGTCTCGCGAGATTTGGTGTGCAGATCTGATGGATATGTCATCTCTGCCACTGTGGAGATTTCCGTTGTAACGGGACTTTCTAATTTATACGTCCTTCTTTAACCTAACTCTAGTTTCTCTGAGGCTGATTACTTAGAGATTGAACGTTTAATTTTGTCTAAGCGGGTTTTTCTGACTCGTTCATAGTGACAATGATTCAGGCTAGCAAGCCTGTAACTAAAAAATAAAAGATAAGAGATTTTTTCCATAGATATGGCGTACATATCTCTTTTGTGTGAATCCAAGGGCTACTCATGGAGTAGAGTTAGGATTTCTAGAATTTTGTATTTTCTCCTAGAAGATTTGGAGAAAGGTTTATAGTCTAGTTTCCCTAAAAGGTCATATATCGACATTATCTGTTGTGTTACACAGACGTCTGACGGAGGTTCCGGATGTACAATTATTTTGTCAGTCCTTGGTCAGGATCAGGCCTGTGTTCTAAGCAGTTACTCCTCCTTGGAGTCTGAATTTAGTTCTTAAAATTCTTATTGGTTCTCCGTTTGAGCCTATGCATTTCTTCGATATCAGATTGTTATCTTGGAAAGTTTTATTTCTTGTTGCTATTTCCTGTGTTTGTGGAGTGTCGGAGCTCTCGGTATTGCAGTATGAGTTTTACCTTATTTTCTATTCAGATAAGGTAGTTTTATGTTCCACTTTAGAATTTTTTCCTAAGGTTGTTTCTGAACATTAATCAGGAGATTGTTTTTTTTTCTTCTTTATGTCCTAATGCTTCTTCTCAGAAGGAACGACCCTGTATCTTCTGGACGTGGTCCGTGCTTTGAAATTTTTCTTTACAAGTGACTGAGGATTTTTGCCAGTCGTCGTCTTTGTTTGTCATTTTCTCTGGAAAACGTTAGGGTCAGAAAGCTACGGCTGCCTCTCTTTCTTTTTGGCTGAAGAGTATCATCTGTTTTGCATATGAGACTGCTGGACAGCAGCCTCCTGAAAGAGTTATGGCTCATTCCACTAGTGCTGTTGCTTCCTCATGGGCATTCAGAAATGGAGCTTCTGTAGAACAGATTTGCAAGGCTGCAACTTGGTCCTCTCTTCACACTTTTTCTAAATTTTACAAATTTGATACTTTTGCCTCGGCTGAGGCTGTTTGTGGGAGAAAGGTTCTTCAAGCAGAGGTGCCTTCCACTTAGGTTTCCTGTCTTGTCCCTCCCTTATCATCCGTGTACTCTAGCTTTGGTATTGTATCCCACAAGTAAGGATGAAATCCGTGGTCTCATTGTGTCTTTAAGAAGAAAAGGAAATTTATGCTTACCTGATAAATTTGTTTCTTCTTAGACACGATGGGTCTACGGCCCGCCCTGTTCTTTGAGACATGTTATTACTTTTGTAAACTTCAGACACCTCTGCACCTTGGCTTTTCCTTTCTCTTCCTAACTTTCGTCGAATGACTGGAGTGGGAGGGAAGGGAGGAGCTATATATAGCATCTTTGCTGTGGTGCTCTTTGCCTCCTCCTGCTGACCAGGAGGTGAAAATCCCACAAGTAAGGATGAAATCCGTGGACTCATCGTGTCTAAGAAGAAACAAATTTATCAGGTAAGCATAAATTTCCTTTTTTGTTGGACAGCTCCTTTTTTATATTATTTCTTCTGGCGCCTTTATACCCTGATCTTTCTCCTACTTTTCCTTGTTACCTTGGCAGAATGACTGGGGCATAGGGGAACTGGGAGGGATATTTAAGCCTTTGACTGGGGTGTGTCTGCCTCCTCCTAGTGGCTAGTTGTTGTATTTCCCAACAGTAAGGAATGAAGTCGTGGACTCTCCCTGCCAGGAAGGAAAGGAATTTATCTGGTAAGCATAAATTATGTTTTCAAACCCAAGGATCCTAAACAGACAGAAAACCTATTAAAACTTCTGTCTCAGGGGCCATACCTTTATGCAGCATTGGAAAGGGGAGTAGATTATTGGACTGTTAAGACTTGATACAGATGGAACTTGGCTTCTAGGCAGGGCCAAAGAAACCTTGTTTCTGAAAGGAGAAAATTGACTTCTGTTCCCTGTTCAGATGAAGCAGGCGAAAAAGCTCCGGGATAACCTTTAGACTCCTGTCCTGAGGAAGAAAAGCTGTCTAGCCACCAGTCACTGTAGAGATAACAAACAACTTCTTCATGGCACGAAAACTAGTGCAGCGAAAGGGATAAGTGGCAGCAAAGTTTATTTATTTATTTATATATATATATATATATATATATATATATATATATATATATATATATATATATATATATATATATATATATATATATATATATATATATATATATATATATATATATATATATATATATATATATATAGAGAGAGAGAGAGAGAGAGAGACTTGTTTTAGTTTATAAAGCACACTATACTAAATTTGGGGGACAATTACTCAACATGCAGACCCGATGTCAAGGCCGATGTAAGAGGGAGAAAAAAAAAACTAAAAACATTGCGTACCAAAAATAATGTGTGTGTATATTACCCAAAAGGCTTAGAGAGTGCCAAATAATAAAAATACTACTTACCAGAAGACACACCAGTAGAAAGCCAAACTGGTGCCGAAATAATATATCAGCAGAGGATATGGAATAGCAGTGTACTGAAGACCCAGCTGGAGGAGGCAAAGGACAGGTCCCTGCGACACATGTGGAAGACTTGTGGCTAATTTCCCATGAGGTAAAAAAGTCACTACCCATATTCCATATTCAACCCTCTTACAAGCACTGCACTCTGAGGGGAAATGGGCCTCAACTCAGTCTGAGAACCCCTCTCACTGAAGAATAGTAAGCACATTTTCATTCTTCACCTTTCTCCAACATAGGCAAAGAGGGGTGGGAGGGGTTTTATAGAGCTCTTGGGGTTTGGGAATCTTTGCCTCCTTTTAGGGGCAAGGAAGAGTAATTCCCATGAGTAATGGATTGTGGACTGTCAACACCTGTATGAAAGAAATAGTTATGTTTTAGCTCATTCAGTTCCAAATCATGAATTAAGGTCCATTTAATTTCATAGATTCATGCTAGTGTTTCAAAAACACTAAGATTTACTATCACTTTAAAGTGGATCGCTCTGTGCCGCTCCATTGCTAGTACTTCTTAATCAGAAGGCAGTAGTAATACAGTCAGTCAGAGACTTTATCCTTCAAGCCATTATTGTCCTTTTCAAATGTGTTCCCAGCTGCTTTTTGCCATGGTGCAGAGAATTACTGAACTTTTACTGTGTATGACTGGGGAAGGCCACCCATGGACTATATTGCTTATGTCATTCAAACCATTATAGTGTATTGGTGTGCATTCCCAGCTGCTTGTTGACATGGGGCTGAGAGGCAAAACTTTTACTGTGCATATTCAAGGCTGCGGAAGTGCACCTATAGACTATATTGCACATGTGTTTTAACAGTGAGTGGAAGCAGCAAGGGACAGTATAAATATTGTAATTACAAGACATTTTTGTTGTGTTGCTTTAGAATAACTTATCAGCCAAGTCTTACAGCGTTTAAAACAATTTAAGATCCTTTAAATTGCAATTAGCTTTCAGTAGCCAAATGCCACCCTTTGTTTACTTTATTTGGAGGTGCCAATCTGGGCTTTAGTCTGTAGATAACAAGGCTAGACATGATCACGTTAGGATAAAGTACATTGTATTGCAGTTGTTCTCTGAAAAAGCCAATTAGGGACATGTAGCAGGGTTAGCCTTGATGTGTCAGCAGGGTGCTTTTTAAGTTAAAGGGTCACTAAACCCAAAAATTTTCTTTCATGATTCAAGTAGAGAATACAATTTTAAACAATATTCCAATTTACTTCTATTTTCTAATTTGCTTCATTCTTTAGATATGCTTTGTTGAAGAAATAGCAATGCATATGGATGAGCCAATCACACAAGCCATCTATGTGCAGCAACCAATCAGGAGCTACTGAGCCTATCTAGATATGCTTTTCAGCAATGTATATCAAGAGAATGAAGCAAATTAAATAATAGAAGTAAATTAGAAAGTTGTTTAAATTGCATGTTTTTTTTTTTTTTTTAAATCATGAAAGAAAAAATATGGGTTTCATGTTCCTTTAAAGCTAATTTACATGAAAAGGGGACAAAATAACTAAGTGTTTTGCAAAGTTGTTTCATTACGCATAACCAAGCATTTTACATAAACTTTCTCAAGGTGTTTACTATTTCTTTAAAGGGACATGACACCCAAATGTTGAATTGCTTGAAAGTGATGCAGCATAGGTGTAAAACGGTGACTAGAATATATCACCTGAACATCTCTATGTAAAAAAGAAAGATATTTAACTCAAAATCTCCTAAATATTCACACCCCATTGTAATCAGGATGCTAGTCCCAGGTCTTGCAAGGGAGCATGCATCTGACATGTTATTTGTCTATTCAGTTTTAGGAAGTTTACTATGAAATCTCATGAGAACACAGCAAAGCAATGCATGACCTCAGCACTGCGGATGCTGATTGGCTATTTTTTTGTTTGTTTTTATTTTTTTCACTTTGCAGCTTTACAGCAGTTGAAGAATAACTAACTGTTACCAGAGCACTTATACTGGTGAGCTGAAGAAATTGTGAGGTAAAATATCTTCCCTTTTTACAAAGAAATCTTCAGGTGATATTTTCTTGACAGCTTTTTACAGTTATGCTGCATCACTTTCAAGTGACTTAGGATATGAGTATTATGTCCATTTAAAGGCACAGAACTGGTCATTTCTTTATTAAAATAAATTATATATATTGTAACAGTTTCTAATGTTTATACAATTTGTGCATCATATGTAAAATAGTGTCTGTAACATTAATCATTTAGATATATCTTATAAAGTTATTACTGAGATGTTAACGCTAACTACCTTATAATGCATGTATGGCATCCAAACATGTTCAGGTTTCATACACACATGAGTAAGCAGGAAGATTATCTCTAATATATATGGGCACATCTTTATCATACAGTTTTAATACTTATTTTACTAAAGAATATATAGTTTTCGAAAACGCTAGGATTTGCTAGTGCTATAAATAAAGGGGACTTTTAGTCATGAAGTATAAAAAAACTTCATACTGGAAGTTCCTGCATTTGCTTGTGCGTTTATGCCGAGCTCAGCGCCTCTGGCCGCACACGACAAAATGCTATTGACGTTTTCACCTTTAAAGCACTGGTAAATCCTATCCTTTCCTAAACACTGTGATTTACCATCACTTTAAGGGTTGACAAGTACGTTTAAAGCTTTGTGACTATTGTTAAACATTTACTGCATTATATTTCTGTGTTTTTGTTTCCTTTTACAAATCTGATTATGAAAATGCGTTACCAAATAAATAATTTGCAAATGTTTTATGCAAAGTTAGTTTCCTGTCTTTCTCTCCCTCTCCTTTTTATGAATCTGCATGAATACATTAAACCAAGTCTGTTTCATCTCTAGTGTTTTCCTGCTATTACTTAGAAGCTAGTTTTAGAATTTTATGATTTAAAGGGACATTTAAACTCATAGCAAATTTCAGCAATTAAACGCACATGGTAATCACAATTAAACACTCATGATCCAGAAAAAGTGTTTTAAAAAAGCTTTCCCGTTTCCTTCTGTCATTAAAGGGACACTGAACCCAGATTTTTTTCTTTCGTGATTCAGATAGAGCATGCAATTTTAAGCAACTTTCTAATTTACTCCTATTATCATTTTTCTTCGTTCTCTTGCTATCTTTATTTGAAAAAGGCATCCAAGCTTTTTTTTGGGGGTTTAGAACTCTGGACAGCACTTTTTTTATTGGTTGATGAATTTATCCACTAATCAGCAAGAACAACCCAGGTTGTTCACCAAAAATGGGCTGGCATCTAAACTTACATTCTTGCATTTTAAATAAAGATACCAAGAGAATGAAGAAAATTTGATAATAGGAGTAAATTAGAAAGTTGCTTAAAATGTCATGCTCTTTGAATCACGAAAGAAAAAAGTTGGGTTCAGCGTCCCTTTAAGTTTATTTGCCGCACATGCTCCTATGTGAGGTGTGGTTGTCACAAGCTTTACCAAGATAGATGTGCACTTTTGAGGCATAGTGGATGTTTCCTTCCTAGCCAAGTCCACTCATAGCATTTCCATCAATAAAGAATGTCAAATCAATGTGCTCCGACCTGCTTTTATATACTAAATCTTACTGTAGAACTGTAAACTGCCATGACTGAGCATTTTCTGGCTTTACCAAGATATGAATGTATGCAAATGGCAAGAACAGCTTATATTCCAGCAAAAGGGAAAATACGTACACATAAAATACAGCTCTTAAAGCATCAATCTGTTTCGTAAATGTTGAAAGTCAATTGCAGTAGTCACACGTCTAAGTTCAACTAATCATCTGTGTTTTAACCTAGCGTTTATATTTATTATGCAATAAATAACTTGAAAAATCCTCCAATCAAAAAGGGAAATTACACTTTATGTGGGAGATTAAAACACAGCAAACAAAATTTTATAAATCTGTTTTTTAAAGATGCCCTTAGCAGGTAGTATACTGAACTGTTATGGTTGTTTTCTGACTTCTAATGATTGCATTGTAACCTAATATGTAACCTGAAGGTGTAACATTTTTAAATTTTTATGATAAAATTTAGAAGCCTTTATAATAATATAATTATATAGATTTTTTTTTTTTTATAGAAAACTGGAGCTAAAATTTTGCATGTGTGATTAACTGATTATCATGAGCTAAAAAACAAGTTACTGCTATATAACTTAATTACACTGAGCTTATCAACCTTAAAGGGACTGTCTACTCCAGAATTATTATTATTTAAAAAGATAATGTCTTTATTACCCATTAACCAGTTTTGCATAACCAACACGGTTATATTAATATACTTTTCACCTCTCTGATTACCTTGTATCTAAGCCTCTGCAGACTGCCCCTTATCTCGTTGCTTTTTACAAACTTGCATTTTAGGCAATCAGTGCTGATTCATTTGTAACTCCACGGGAGTGAGCACAATGTTATGTATATGACACCCATTAACTAGCACTGTCTTGCTGTGAAAAGCTAATAAAATGCACTTAAAGTCAGCTTCAGGGGCTTAGAAACAGGCAGATAAAGGTTATAAAGTATATAAATATAACAATGTTGTTAGTGCAAAGCTGGGGAATGGGTAGTAAAGGGTTTATCTATCTTTTCAAACAATAACAATTTTGGAGTGGATTGTCCCTTTAAAAAGAAAGTACGAACTAGAATCTTCAACTATGAGGTTTGCACAGTTGCTGCAGTTTGTCGGTTAACCAACTAAGCCAAGCAGGAAAACTTTATTACATCCATCACACCCCTCTTCCTTTCCTTTTTAATTGGTTTGCTTCATGAGTTTTAGTATAGCTACATGTTTTAATCCATTTACTGAGCTTCAGACAAGTCTAAATAAATCAAACCTATTCGCAATTACTAGGCTACAAGCACATTAAAAACATTAAACAAAACATAACTGGTTGTTGCATCAACATTGTTCAGTGTTATATAATGTTGAACGTTGAAACAGATAAAGCATAAAATGTTCCATTTAGAACCATCAAATCCCTATTAAAATGCATTTCTATACAAAAGAGAACTTATAAGAAATGAGCTGATCATTGATGAGTAAAGTTCAGTAAATTTAAATGATCTGCATGTGTGTTCAGTTTTTATTTATTTTTGCAGCTTGCCTCTTACCCAAGACTTAGGGAGGAAAGTGAGAGGATTGTTACAACATATATACGAGAGAGGGAAGGAAAAACAAAAGATCAGGTAAGTGCTTAGCTGAGCTTGTTTTACCTTTTCTTATAGAGCTTTCACGCACTCATTTTGCAAAATTTATTAAACACTATTGGCCAAATTCTCAAACTCGCCAGCATGGAGAGAAATTATCAGCTGAGCATTATATTGTAAAGTAAGTGTCTCTCCTTTACATAAAGACTATTAGTGATTTTCCCCTCATGCAGATACGCAGTTCCAAATTTAAAAAAAAAATGCCTTTAAAACAATATCTGAGAGACCTTGTAATACTGACTAAGTATCTTATAAAATCTTGCCAGACCAGAGAGGGCTTTAGAGAATCTGTTTTTTTGTGAGATATTGTTGTGCTATTTAATTGACCTGGATGGCTAAATTCTAATTAATTTGCATAGTGTCGAGTTTTGGGACATTCTTTAAGTTCTTGATGACCGTAAGTTTATGTGTAAAGCTGCAAATGTACCGCTGTCTAGTTTTAAAAGGGGATATACTATGTTGCTTGGGAAAATCTGATTTCTTTTATAAGATATGACGAGTCCACGGATTTCATCCTTATGGGATTACGCCTCCTGGTCAGCAGGAAGTGGCAAAGAGCACCACAGCAGAGCTGTATATATAGCTCCTCCCCTCCCTCCCACTCCAGTCATTCTCTTTGCCTGTGTTAGTGATAGGAAGAGGTAAAGTGAGGTGTTAGTTTTGATTCTTCAATCAAGAAGTTTTTTATTTTAAAATGGTGCCAGTGAGTACTATTTTTCTCAGGGAGAAATCATCAGTCTAAATTCCCAAAAGGAGTGGAGACATTTTATTTTTCTGCCCTGATGTTGATGATCTTAGCAAACGTTATCTAAGCAGTTGAAGGTAAAGAAACATCTTCAGTGTGGAGAACTGTCATATGCTACAAGCAGCATTGAGGTATGTTCAGTCATTTGTTTCTGGGGAGACTTGATGCATCAGAACAGGCTGACATTATTCCCTAACTGGGGAGGGGTAATCAGTATGCACTATAAGAGTAATGGTGTACCTGGAATTCCCTTTTATTTTAATTATTTTAATTATTTAATAGTGTGTTTGGTGTTTCACTTTAAATATACTGTGTGGGTTGACGCTGGGAGTCGTTATGTTTTTATAACTGGCTTGGCATAAAATATTCACTGAGATTGCACTTTATTGTGTTAAGTGTGTGTATAAGAGGGGCACATGGCGTTGTTTTAGTTTAGTTGGAGGACCGACATGTTTTGTTTTCCCATGCAGTCTCGGACAGCTAGCGTTACGCCCACGGTGGGCGGGGCCTATTTTCGCGTGCTCAGCCGTGCAGTTTTGCTCCGGAGAGGCAGCAAGGTTCTGAGGCTCCGGTGGGGCCTAACTCAGTTTTACTCGTAGGGTACAGAGAGACTTGAGAGCGCTACTTCAGGAGGATCAGTGTGATCTGGGGGCAGTTAGGCGCCGCAGCAGAGCTGTGGCGAGGTGCAGGGGCCTGAAAAGTGAAAATCATTTGACATCAGTTGACAGAAATTGATATTTAACTTATACAAGCAAAGAGAGCAATATTGTTAAGTTTATTGAAGCACATCAAGGGTCTTTTTATTGTCGCAAAAGTTGTTTTGGCTGATTGCAGAAAAATTGTTGCACTTTTATTATTTAAAGGCGCAGTACATTTTTTTTTTTTTTTTTTTTAGTTAAACATTTTGAGTATATGTTTTGTCTTCAGAGCTCAATATATCAAGTAAATAACGACTATTATTGCCATTGCAAGTCTGTTTAACATGCCTGAACCTCAGGAAGGTACATGTTCTATTTGTTTAGATGCCAATGTGGAATCCCCTCTTACTTTTTGTCCCTCATGTACTGAAAGGGCCTTACAATGTAAAGAACAGATTTTCTTTAATGCAAATATGTCTGATGATTCTCAGACTGAGGAGAATCAGGGTATGCCGCTACTTTCTCCCCAAGCGTCACAGCCTTTAACGCCCACCCAAGCAACGCCGTGTTCTTCCACCGCGTCCACTTCATTTACTCTGCAGGATATGGCTGCAGTTATGTCATCTACCCTTACAGAGGTTTTATCTAAGTTGCCAGTGTTACAGGGCAAACGCAGCAGGACAGAGGCTACTCTGATTCCTGAGACTTCTGATGCTTTGATGGCTATTTCCGATGTACCCTCACAGGGATGTGAATTGGGGGTCAGGGTACTTCTGTCTGAGGGGGAACTTTCCGACTCGGGAAGTGTGTTATCCCAGACGGACTCGGTCGTAATGTCCTTCAGATTTAAGCTTGAACACCTCCGTCTGTTACTTCGGGAGGTTTTAGCAACTCTGGATGACTGTGACTCTACTGTGGTACCACCAGAGAAAAGAGAAATGTGTAAGATGGACAAATATTTAGAGGTGCCTGCTTACTCTGTTTTTCCAGTTCCTAAGAGAATCTCGGAAGTTATTGCGCGGGAATGGGAAAGACCGGGTATCCTGTTCTCACCTTCTCCTAATTTTAAGAAAATGTATCCCATAGCTGACACTGTCCGGGACTCTTGGCAAACAAGTCCCTAAGGTGGAGGGAGCTATATCTACCCTGGCTAAGCGTACTACTATTCCTATTGAGGACAGTTGTGCTTTCAAAGAACCTATGGATAAAAAGTTGGAGGGTCTTCTAAAGAAGTTATTTATTCATCAGGGTTTTCTTTTATAACCGACGGCCTGCATTGTGCCAGTTACAACTGCGGCGGCCTTCTAGTTTGACGCCTTAGAAGAGTCTCTTAAGACTGAGACTCCTTTAGAGGAAATTTTAGATAGAATTAAGGCTCTTAAGCTAGCTAAATCTTTTATTATGGATGCCGCCTTTCAGATTGCCCAGTTGGCGGCTAAGAATGCCGGATTTGCCATTTTAGCGCGTAGAGCGTTAGGGTTAAAGTCTTGGTCTGCTGATGTGTCATCTAAGTCAAAGCTTTTGGCCTATTCGGGCCTGACTTGAAAGAAATCATTTCTGACATTACGGGATAAAGCAGCTAAACTGAGGGGTAAACAAAATAATTTTCGTTCCTTTCGGAATTTCAAAGGAGTCCCCGCTTCTTCTTCTAAACAGGAAGGAAATTTTGCTCAAGCCAAGTCTGTCTGGAGACCCAACCACGCTTGGAATAAAGGTAAACAACCTAAGAAGCCCGCTGCTGCTCCCAAGAAAGCATGAAGGGGCGGCCCCGATCCGGGACCGGATCTAGTAGGGGGCAGACTTTCTCTCTTTGCCCAGGCTTAGATAAGAGATGTTCAGGATCCCTGGACACTGGAAATCGTGTCCCAAGGGTATCAACTGGAATTCAAAAATTCTCTCCCAAGGGGGAGGTTTCTTTCACGATTGTCTGTAGACCAGATAAAAAGAGAGGCGTTCTTACGTTGTGTAAGAGACCTCTCTACTATGGGAGTAATTCGTCCCGTTCCAAGACTGGAACAGGGGCAGGGGTTTTACTCAAATTTTTTTGTGGTTCCCAAAAAAAAAGGGAACATTCAGACCCATTTTAGATCTCAAGAGTCTAAACAAGTTTCTCAGAGTCCCATCCTTCAAGATGGAGACTATTCGAACAATTCTACCATTGATCCAGGAGGGTCAATATATGACTACCGTGGACTTGAAGGATGCATACCTTCATATTCCTATCCACAAGGATCATCATCAGTTCTTAGGGTTTGCCTTCCTGGACAAACATTTTCAGTTTGTGGCTCTTCCCTTCGGGTTGGCCACAGCACCCAGGATCTTCACGAAGGTTCTAGGGTCCCTTCTGGTGGTTCTCAGGCCGCGGGGTATTGCAGTGGCGCCTTATCTGGACGATATTCTGATCCAGGCGTCGTCTTGCCATTTGACAAAATCTCATACAGACGTGGTTCTGTCCTTTCTGAGGACTCATGGGTGGAAGGTGAACCTAAAAAAGAGTTCACTAACTCCACAGACAAGGGTTCCCTTCTTGGGAACTCTAATAGATTCCATATCCATGAAAATATTCTTGACAGAGGTCAGAAAGTTAAAGATTCTGAATACATGCCGAGCCCTTCAGTCCAGTCCTCGGCCATCAGTGGCTCAGTGCATGGAGGTAATTGGATTGATGGTGGCGGCTATGGACATCATTCCGTTTGCTTGTTTTCATCTCAGACCGCTACAACTGAGCATGCTCAGATAGTGGAATGGAGATTATGCAAATTTGTCTCCTCAGATAGATCTGGAACTGGAGACAAGAGACTCTCTTCTTTGGTGGTTGTCGCCGGATCATCTGTCCCAAGGGACGTGCTTCCGCAGACCCTCATGGGTGATAGTGACAACGGACGCCAGTCTACTAGGTTGGGGTGCAGTCTGGAATTCCCTGAAAGCTCAGGGTGTGTGGACTCGGTCGGAGTCTCTAGTTCCAATCAATATTATGGAATTGAGAGCAATATTCAATGCGCTTCAGACTTGGCCTCAGTTGGCTGCGGCCAAATTCATCGGTTTTCAGTCGGACAACATCACGACTGTGGCTTACATCAATCATCAGGGAGGAACAAGGAGTTCCTTAGCGATGACAGAAGTATCCAAGATAATTCGGTGGGCCTAGGCTCACTCTTGTTATCTGTCAGCAATCTTCATCCCAGGAGTGGACAACTGGGAAGCGGATTTTTTGAGCAGACAGACGTTTCATCCGGGGGAATGGGAACTCCATCCGGAGGTCTTTGCCACTCTGATTCTCAGATGGGGCAGACCGGAATTGGATCTGATGGCGTCTCGTCAGAATGCCAAGCTCCCAAGATATGGATCCAGGTCAAGGAATCCTCATACCGAACTGATAGATGCCTTTGCAGTGCCTTGGTCGTTCAACCTAGCTTATGTGTTCCCACCGTTTGCTCTCCTTCCCTGGGTGATTGCACGGATCAAACAGGAGAGGGCTTCAGTAACTCTAGTCGTGCCTGCGTGGCCTCGCAGGACTTGGTATGCCGATCTGGTTGACATGTCCTCTCTGCCGCCGTGGAAGCTTCCATTTAGGCAGGACCTTCTCATTCAGGGACCCTTCCATCATCCAAATCTAGTTTCTCTGCAGCTGACTGCTTGGAGATTGATTTTATCTAAGCGGGGGTTCTCTGATTCGGTCATTGATACGTTGATTCAGGCAAGTAAGCCTGTCACTAGAAATATCTACCATAAGATATGGTGCAAATATATTTATTGGTGTGAATCCAAGGGCTACTCATGGAGTAGAGTTAGGATTCCCAGGATTTTATCTTTTCTCCAAGAAGGATTGGAGAAGGGGTTATCAGCAAGTTCCTTAAAGGGACACATTTCTGCTTTGTCGATTTTACTACACAAACGTTTGGCAGATGTTCCAGACGTTCAGACTTTTTGTCAGGCTCTGACCCAGAATCAAGCCTGTGTTTAGACCAATTGCTCCACCCTGGAGTTTGAATTTAGTTCTTAATGTTCTTCATGGGGTTCCGTTTGAGCCCATGCATTCCATAGATATTAAGTTGTTATCTTGGAAGGTTTTATTTTTGGTTGCTATTTCTTCTGCTCGTAGAGTTTCCGAGCTTTCAGCATTACAATGTGACTCTCCTTATCTTATTTTTCATTCTGATAAGGTGGTTTTGCGTACCAAACCTGGTTTTCTTCCTAAGGTTGTTTCCTTCATGTAATTAGCAAGAGTCCATGAGCTAGTGACGTATGGGATATACATTCCTACCAGGAGGGGCAAAGTTTCCCAAACCTTAAAATGCCTATAAATACACCCCTCACCACACCCACAATTCAGTTTTACAAACTTTGCCTCCTATGGAGGTGGTGAAGTAAGTTTGTGCTAGATTCTACGTTGATATGCGCTCCGCAGCAAGTTGGGGCCCGGTTTTCCTCTCAGCGTGCAGTGAATGTCAGAGGGATGTGAGGAGAGTATTGCCTATTTGAATTCAATGATCTCCTTCTACGGGGTCTATTTCATAGGTTCTCTGTTATCGGTCGTGGAGATTCATCTCTTACCTCCCTTTTCAGATCGACGATATACTCTTATATATATATACCATTACCTCTGCTGATTTTCGTTTCAGTACTGGTTTGGCTTTCTACAAACATGTAGATGAGTGTCCTGGGGTAAGTAAGTCTTATTTTCTGTGACACTCTAAGCTATGGTTGGGCACTTTTTTTATAAAGTTCTAAATATATGTATTCAAACATTTATTTGCCTTGACTCAGGATGTTCAACATTCCTTTTTTTCAGACAGTCAGTTTCATATTTGGGATAATGCATTTGAACCAATCATTTTTTCTTACCTTAAAAAATTTGACTTTTTCCCTGTGGGCTGTTAGGCTCGCGGGGGCTGAAAATGCTTCATTTTATTGCGTCATTCTTGGCGCAGACTTTTTTGGCGCAAAAAATCTTTTCTGTTTCCGGCGTCATACGTGTCGCCGGAAGTTGCGTCATTTTTTTGACGTTGCACCTGGGCGAATGGTCTCTTCACCCAGAGGTATTTCCTCAGATTGTTCAAATGTGGGAACTCCCAGAAATAGATCTGATGGCTTCTCATCTAAACAAGAAACTTCCCTGGTATCTGTCCGGATCCCGGGATCCTCGGGCGGAGGCAGTGGATGCATTATCTCTTCCTTACAAGTGTCATCCTGCCTATATCTTTCCGCCTCTAGTTCTTCTTCCAAGGGTATTTTTCAATATTCTAAAGGAATGCTCGTTTGTCCTGCTGGTAGCTCCAGCATGGTCTCACAGGTTTTGGTATGCGGATCTTGTCCGGATGGCCTCTTGCCAGCTGTAGACTCTTCCGTTAAGACCAGTCTTTCTGTCTCAAGGTTCTTTTTTCCATCAGGATCTCATTACCTTAATTTTAAGGTATGGAGTTTGAACGCTTGATTCTTGGTCAAAGAGGTTTCTCTGACTCTGTGATTGATACTATGTGACAGGCTCGTAAATCTGTATCTAGAGAGATATATTATAGAGTCTGGAAGACTTATATTTCTTAGTGTCTTTCTCATCTTTTTTTCTTGGCATTCTTTTTGAATACCGAGAATTTTACAGTTTCTTCAGGATGGTTTAGATAAAGGTTTGTCCGCAAGTTCCTTGAAAGACAAATCTCTGCTCTTTCTGTTCTTTTTCACAGAAGGATTGCTAATCTTCCTGATATTCATTGTTTTGTACAACCTTTGGTTCGTATAAAACCTGTCATTAAGTCAATTTCTCCTCCTTGGAGTTTGAATTTGGTTCTGGGGGCTCTTCAAGCTCCTCCTTTTGAACCCATGCATTCTTTGGTCGTTATATTACTTTCTTGGAAAGTTTTGTTTCTTTGGCCATCTCTTCTGCCAGAAGAGTCTCTGAATTATCTACTCTTTTTTGTGAGTCTCCTTTTCTGATTTTGCATCAGGATAAGGCGGTGCTGCGAACTTCTTTTGAATTTTTTACCTAAGGTTGTGAATTCTAACAACATTAGTAGAGAAATTGTGGTTCCTTCATTATGTCCTAATCCTATGAATTCTAAGGAGAAATCATTGCTTTCTTTGGATGCTGTTAGAGCTTTGTAATATTATGTTGAAGCTACTAAGTCTTTCCGAAAGACTTCTAGTCTATTTGTCATCTTTTCCGGTTCTAGAAAAGGCCAGAAAGCTTCTGCCATTTCTTTGGCATCTTGGTTGAAATCTTTATTTCATCATGCCTATGTTGAGTCGGGTAACACTCCGCCTCAAAGGATTACAGCTCATTCTACTAGGTCAGTTTCTACTTCCTGGGCGTTTAGGAATGAAGCTTCGGTTGATCAGATTTGCAAAGCAGCAACTTGGTCCTCTTTGCATACTTTTACTAAATTCTACCATTTTGATGTCTTTTCTTCTTCTGAAGCAGTTTTTGGTAGAAACGTATTTCAGGCAGTGGATTCAGTTTGAATCTTCTGCTTATGTTTTTTCATTAACATTTTATTCTGGGTGTGGATTATTTTCAGCAGGAATTGGCTGTCTTTATTTTATCCCTCCCTCTCTAGTGACTCTTGCGTGGAAAGATCCACATCTTGGGTAATCTTTATCCCATACGTCACTAGCTCATGGACTCTTGCTAATTACATGAAAGAAAACATAATTTATGTAAGAACTTACCTGATAAATTCATTTCTTTCATATTAGCAAGAGTCCATGAGGCCCACCCTTTTTTGTGGTGGTTTTGATTTTTTTGTATAAAGCACAATTATTCCAATTCCTTATTTTATATGCTTTCGCACTTTTTTCTTATCACCCCACTTCTTGGCTATTCGTTAAACTGAATTGTGGGTGTGGTGAGGGGTGTATTTATAGGCATTTTAAGGTTTGGGAAACTTTGCCCCTCCTGGTAGGAATGTATATCCCATACGTCACTAGCTCATGGACTCTTGCTAATATCAAAGAAATGAATTTATCAGGTAAGTTCTTACATAAATTATGTTTTCTAATAAGAATATTAATCAGGAAATTGTTGTTCCTTCATTGTGTCCTAATCCTTCTTCTAAGAAGGAGCGTTTGTTGCATAACTTGGACGTGGTCCGTGCCCTGAAGTTTTTCTTGCAGGCGACTAAAGAATTTCGTCAATCATCTTCTTTATTTATTGTTTTTTTCTGGAAAGCGTAGGGGTGAGAAAGCTACGGCTACCTCTTTCTTTTTGGCTGAAGAGTATCACCCGTCTGGCATATGAGACTGCTGGACAGCAGCCTCTTGAAAGAATTATGGCTCATTCCACTAGGGCTGTGGCTTCCTCATGGGCATTTAAAAACTGATGCTTCTGTTGAACAGATTTGCAAGGCCGCAACTTGGTCGTCTCATCACACTTTTTCCAAATTTTCCAAATTTGATATTTTTGCTTCATCTGAGGCTGGTTTTGGGAGAAAGGTTCTTCAAGCTGTGGTGCCTTCCGTTTTGGTTCCTGTCTTGTCCCTCCCTTTCATCTGTGTCCTATAGCTTTGGTATTGTATCCCATAAGTAAGGATGAAATCCGTGGACTCGTCATATCTTGTAAAAGAAAAGGAAATTTATGCTTACCTGATAAATTTATTTCTTTAACGATATGACGATTCCACGGCCCACCCTGTCATTTCTAAGACAGGTATTTTTCTTAAATTTTGTTAAACTTCAGTCACCACTGCACCTTTGGCTTTTCCTTTCTCTTCCTAACTTTGGTCGAATGACTGGAGTGGGAGGGAGGGGAGGAGCTATATATATACAGTTCTGCTGTGGTGCTCTTTGCCACTTCCAGCTGACCAGGAGGCGTAATCCCATAAGTAAGGATGAAATCCGTGGACTCGTCATATCGTAAAAGAAATTTATCAGGTAAGCATAAATTTCCTTTTAATTATTTACAAAAATTCACTTGGAATTTAGTGCTTAATTCTTTAGGGGGAAAATGTATTTTATTAAGGATTTTTAAGTAATACTATTTAATTTAGGCCACAAAGTACACTAAAATAGTGGATTTATTATGTATTCAACAATAACATTCATCCCTTGCTGCGAGCAATGGTAATCCCCTTACTGTCTAGTATGCAGTGCAGTTTTATGGTAGGTCTGTATTTTGTTTTGCTTGACTAAATGACTATTAATTGTCCCACTCATTGGTAAGCAATAATTTCACGGTCTGTCTAGAGTAGGGCTGTCAAAAATAATCGTCACACCGATGCATCACGATGCAGCAGTGAACGATTCTGCATCGATGCAGTGAAGGATCTGAATCTATTCCGGGTCAGTGACGTCATGGGCAGGAGATTCGGTATGTGAGGAAATGGGTTTTGTACTGTCAGTTTCCTGTTTTACTCATTGCTCCGTTTTTAAACTTGACTAATGTGCTGAAGCCACAACATAATCCTTTCCAAGCCTCCTCCTCCCCTGTATGTCATTGCGTTTATTTCTCTTGTTAAGTGTATCCAGTCCACGGATCATCCATTACTTATGGGATATTAACTCCTCCCCAACAGGAAGTGCAAGAGGATTCACCCAGCAGAGCTGCTATATAGCTCCTCCCCTAACTGCCATTACCAGTCATTCTCTTGCACCCAACGAATAGATAGGATGTGTGAGAGGACTGTGCTGATTATACTTAGTTTCATACCTTCAATCAAAAGTTTGTTATTTTATAATAGCACCGGAGTGTGTTATTCCTTCTCTGGTAGAATTTGAAGAAGAATCTACCTGAGTTTTTCTATGATTTTAGCTCTCTGAGGAGAGGTAAACTTCAGATCAGGGGACAGCGGGCAGATTAATCTGCAAAGAGGTATGTAGCAGCTTATTATTTTCTGACAATGGAATTGATGAGAAAATTCTGCCATACCGATATAATGTAAACTCAGCCTTAAATGCAGTAGCAGCAACTGGTATCAGGCTGTCATGTATGTATATTTTACACTTCAGTATTCTGGGGAATGGCACTTCACTGGAATTATACTGTATGCATAAAACTTTAGCCTAATTTGCAGGGACTAGCAACAGGCTTTTTAATAACACTCAATTTATTAATGTTAAACGTTTTTTGCTGGCATGTAAAATCGTTTAATTTTCTGAGGTACTGGGTGAAAAAATGTTTTGGGCACTATTTTTTTCCACTTGGCAGTCGTTTTATTTAATTTATGACAGTTTACTGATCTCTCTCACTGTTATGTGTGAGGGGGAGGGGCCTTTTCTTCTGTTATGTGTGATCAGTCCACGGGTCATCATTACTTCTGGGATATTATCTGCTCCCCTACAGGAAGTGCAAGAGGATTCACCCAGCAGAGTTGCTATATAGCTCCTCCCCTCTACGTCACCTCCAGTCATTCTCTTGCACCCAAAGACTAGATAGGACGTGTGAGAGGACTATGGTGATTATACTTAGTTTTTATAACTTCAATCAAAAGTTTGTTATTTTACAATAGCACCGGAGCGTGTTATTGCCTCTCTGGCAGAGTTTGAAGAAGAATCTACCAGAGTTTTTACTATGATTTTAACCGGAGTAGTTAAGATCATATTGCTGTTTCTCGGCCATCTGAGGGAGGTAAAAGCTTCAGATCAGGGGACAGCGGGCAGATAAATCTGCATTGAGGTATGTAGCAGTTTTTATTTTCTGAATGGAATTGATGAGAAAATCCTGCCATACCGTTATAATGACATGTATGTATACTCTACACTTTAGTATTCTGGGGATGGTATTTCACCGGAATTACTCTGTTAAAAAGTACATTAAACCTTTTAATAGGTATTTATTATGTTAAACGTTTTTGCTGGAATGTAGAATCGTTTGCATTTTCTGAGGTACTGAGTGAATAAATATTTGGGCATTATTTTTCCACTTGGCAGTTGCTTGTTTTAATTGTGACAGTTTCGTTTCTCTCTCACTGCTGTGTGTGAGGGGGAGGGGCCGTTTTTGGCGCTCTTTGCTACGCATCAAAAATTTCCAGTCAGTTACTCTTGTATTTCCTGCATGATCCGGTTCATCTCTAACAGAACTTAGGGGTCTTCAAACTTCTTTGGAGGGAAGTAGATTCTCTCAGCAGAGCTGTGAGACTTATATATTGACTGTGATTACAAACGTTGCTCTGTAATTTTTATGTTTCAAATTTAATTATTGTTACTTTACTAATGGGAACAAACCTTTGCTAAAAGTTGTGTTGTTTTTTTAAGGATTGATGCTATAACTATTTTTCAGTTCATTATTTCAACTGTCATTTAATCGTTTAGTGCTTCTTGAGGCACAGTACGTTTTTGTTAAATAAGATTGTAACCAAGTTGCAAGTTTATTGCTGGTGTGTTAAACATGTCTGATTCAGAGGAAGATATCTGTGTCATTTGTTCCAATGCCAAGGTGGAGCCCAATAGAAATTTATGTACTAACTGTATTGATGCTACTTTAAATAAAAGCCAATCTGTACAAATTGAACAAATTTCACCAAACAGCGAGGGGAGAGTTATGCCGACTAACTCACCTCACGTGTCAGTACCTGCATCTCCCGCCCGGGAGGTGCGTGATATTTTGGCGCCTAGTACATCTGGGCGGCCATTACAGATAACATTACAAGATATGGCTACTGTTATGACTGAAGTTTTGGCTAAATTACCAGAACTAAGAGGCAAGCGTGATCACTCTGGGGTGAGAACAGAGTGCGCTGATAATACTAGGGCCATGTCTGATACTGCGTCACAGCTTGCAGAACATGAGGACGGAGAGCTTCATTCTGTGGGTGATGGTTCTGATCCAAACAGATTGGATTCAGATATTTCAAATTTTAAATTTAAATTGGAGAACCTCCGTGTATTACTAGGGGAGGTTTTAGCGGCTCTTAATGATTGTAACACTGTTGCAATTCCAGAAAAATTGTGTAGGTTGGATAAATACTTTGCGGTACCGGCGAGTACTGACGTTTTTCCTATACCTAAAAGACTAACTGAAATTGTTACTAAGGAGTGGGATAGACCCGGTGTGCCGTTCTCACCCCCTCCTATATTTAGAAAGATGTTTCCAATAGACGACACCACACGGGACTTATGGCAAACGGTCCCTAAGGTGGAGGGAGCAGTTTCTACTTTAGCTAAGCGTACCACTATCCCGGTGGAGGATAGCTGTGCTTTTTCAGATCCAATGGATAAAAAATTAGAGGGTTACCTTAAGAAAATGTTTGTTCAACAAGGTTTTATATTGCAACCCCTTGCATGCATCGCGCCGATTACGGCTGCGGCAGCATTTTGGATTGAGTCTCTGGAAGAGAACCTTAATTCAGCTACGCTGGACGACATTACGGACAGGCTTAGAGTCCTTAAACTAGCTAATTCATTCATTTCGGAGGCCGTAGTACATTTAACAAAACTTACGGCTAAGAACTCAGGATTCGCCATTCAGGCACGTAGGGCGCTGTGGCTAAAATCCTGGTCAGCTGATGTAACTTCTAAGTCCAAATTACTTAATATACCTTTCAAGGGGCAAACTTTATTTGGGCCCGGTTTGAAAGAAATTATCGCTGACATTACAGGAGGTAAGGGCCACGCCCTGCCTCAAGACAAAGCCAAAGCTAAGGCTAGACAGTCTAATTTTCGTCCCTTTCGGAATTTCAAAGCAGGAGCAACATCAACTTCCACTGCACCAAAACAGGAAGGAGCTATTGCTCGTTACAGACAAGGCTGGAAACCTAACCAGTCCTGGAACAAGGGCAAGCAGGCCAGGAAACCTGCTGCTGCCCCAAAGACAGCATGAACCGAGGGCCCCCGATCCGGGACCGGATCTAGTGGGGGGCAGACTCTCTCTCTTTGCCCAGGCTTGGGCAAGAGATGTTCAGGATCCCTGGGCGCTAGAGATCATATCTCAGGGATACCTTCTAGATTTCAAATTCTCTCCCCCAAGAGGGAGATTTCATCTGTCAAGGTTGTCAACAAACCAGATAAAGAAAGAAGCGTTTCTACGCTGCGTACAAGATCTGTTATTAATGGGAGTGATCCATCCGGTTCCGCGGTCGGAACAAGGACAAGGGTTTTACTCAAACCTGTTTGTGGTTCCCAAAAAAGAGGGAACTTTCAGGCCAATCTTGGATCTAAAGATCCTAAACAAATTCCTAAGAGTTCCATCGTTCAAAATGGAAACTATTCGGACAATCTTACCCATGATCCAAAAGGGTCAGTACATGACCACAGTGGATTTAAAGGATGCTTACCTTCACATACCGATTCACAAAGATCATTACCGGTATCTAAGGTTTGCCTTCTTAGACAGGCATTACCAGTTTGTAGCTCTTCCATTCGGGTTGGCTACGGCTCCAAGAATCTTCACAAAGGTTCTGGGTGCCCTTCTGGCGGTACTAAGACCGCGAGGAATTTCGGTAGCTCCGTACCTAGACGACATTCTGATACAAGCTTCAAGCTTTCAAACTGCCAAGTCTCATACAGAGTTAGTTCTGGCATTTCTAAGGTCGCATGGATGGAAAGTGAACGAAAAGAAGAGTTCTCTTTTTCCTCTCACAAGAGTTCCATTCTTAGGGACTCTTATAGATTCTCTGGAAATGAAGATTTATCTGACAGAAGACAGATTAACAAAGCTTCTAAGTGCTTGCCGTGTCCTTCATTCCATTCAACTCCCGTCAGTAGCTCAATGCATGGAGGTGATCGGCTTAATGGTAGCAGCAATGGACATAGTTCCCTTTGCACGTCTACATCTCAGACCGCTGCAATTGTGCATGCTAAGTCAGTGGAATGGGGATTACTCAGACTTGTCCCCTACTCTGAATCTGGATCAAGAGACCAGAAACTCTCTTCTATGGTGGCTTTCTCGGCCACATCTGTCCAGGGGGATGCCATTCAACAGGCCGGACTGGACAATTGTAACAACAGACGCCAGCCTACTAGGTTGGGGCGCTGTCTGGAATTCTCTGAAGGCTCAGGGACAATGGAGTCAGGAGGAAAGTCTCCTACCAATAAACATTCTGGAATTGAGAGCAGTTCTCAATGCCCTTCTGACTTGGCCCCAGTTAAAAACTCGGGGGTTCATCAGGTTTCAGTCGGACAACATCACGACTGTAGCGTACATCAACCATCAAGGAGGGACAAGAAGCTCCCTAGCAATGATGGAAGTATCAAAGATAATTCGC
The DNA here is from genome assembly GCF_027579735.1 of Bombina bombina. Classification (NCBI taxonomy): domain Eukaryota; kingdom Metazoa; phylum Chordata; class Amphibia; order Anura; family Bombinatoridae; genus Bombina; species Bombina bombina. The sequence continues at coordinate 98,271 of NW_026511666.1, forward strand.
TGGGCAGAGTCTCACTCTTGCCACCTGTCAGCAATCCACATCCCGGGAGTGGAGAACTGGGAGGCGGATTTCTTGAGTCGTCAGACTTTTCATCCGGGGGAGTGGGAACTTCATCCGGAGGTCTTTGCCCAAATACTTCGACATTGGGGCAAACCAGAGATAGATCTCATGGCGTCTCGCCAGAACGCCAAACTTCCTTGCTACGGATCCAGGTCCAGGGATCCGGGAGCTGTTCTGATAGATGCTTTGACAGCACCTTGGAACTTCGGGATGGCTTATGTGTTTCCACCCTTCCCGCTGCTTCCTCGATTGATTGCCAAAATCAAACAGGAGAGAGCATCAGTGATTCTAATAGCACCTGCATGGCCACGCAGGACTTGGTATGCAGATCTAGTGGACATGTCATCCTGTCCGCCTTGGTCTCTACCTCTAAGACAGGACCTTCTGATACAGGGTCCATTCAAACATCAAAATCTAACTTCTCTGAAGCTGACTGCTTGGAAATTGAACGCTTGATTTTATCAAAACGTGGTTTTTCTGAGTCGGTTATTGATACCCTGATACAGGCTAGGAAACCTGTTACTAGAAGGATTTACCATAAGATATGGCGTAAATACATATACTGGTGTGAATCCAAAGATTACTCCTGGAGTAAGGTTAGGATTCCTAGGATATTGTCCTTTTCTACAAGAAGGTTTAGAAAAGGGTTTATCGGCTAGCTCATTAAAGGGACAGATCTCAGCTCTGTCCATCTTGTTACACAGGCGTCTGTCAGAAAATCCAGACGTCCAGGCTTTTTGTCAGGCTTTAGCTAGGATCAAGCCTGTGTTTAAAACTGTTGCTCCGCCATGGAGTTTAAACTTAGTTCTTAACGTTTTACAGGGTGTTCCGTTTGAACCCCTTCATTCCATTGATATAAAATTGTTATCTTGGAAAGTTCTGTTTTTAATGGCTATTTCCTCGGCTCGAAGAGTCTCTGAGTTATCAGCCTTACATTGTGATTCTCCTTATCTGATCTTTCACTCAGACAAGGTAGTTCTGCGTACTAAACCTGGGTTCTTACCTAAGGTAGTCACTAACAGGAATATCAATCAAGAGATTGTTGTTCCATCCTTGTGTCCAAATCCTTCTTCAAAGAAGGAACGTCTTCTACACAATCTGGATGTAGTTCGTGCCCTCAAGTTCTACTTGCAGGCAACTAAGGATTTTCGACAAACGTCTTCCCTGTTTGTCGTGTACTCTGGTCAGAGGAGAGGCCATAAGGCTTCGGCTACCTCTCTCTCCTTCTGGCTTCGTAGCATAATTCGTTTAGCCTATGAGACTGCTGGACAGCAGCCTCCTGAAAGAATTACAGCTCATTCTACTAGAGCTGTGGCTTCCACTTGGGCCTTTAAGAATGAGGCCTCTGTTGAACAGATTTGCAAGGCTGCAACTTGGTCTTCGCTTCATACTTTTTCCAAATTTTACAAATTTGACACTTTTGCTTCCTCGGAGGCTATTTTTGGGAGAAAGGTTCTTCAGGCAGTGGTTCCTTCTGTATAATGAGCCTGCCTATCCCTCCCGTCATCCGTGTACTTTTGCTTTGGTATTGGTATCCCAGAAGTAATGATGACCCGTGGACTGATCACACATAACAGAAGAAAACATAATTTATGCTTACCTGATAAATTCCTTTCTTCTGTTGTGTGATCAGTCCACGGCCCGCCCTGTTTTTTAAGGCAGGTAAATATTTTTTAAATTATACTCCAGTCACCACTACACCCTTGGCTTCTCCTTTCTCGTTGGTCTTTGGTCGAATGACTGGAGGTGACGTAGAGGGGAGGAGCTATATAGCAACTCTGCTGGGTGAATCCTCTTGCACTTCCTGTAGGGGAGCAGATAATATCCCAGAAGTAATGATGACCCGTGGACTGATCACACAACAGAAGAAAGGAATTTATCAGGTAAGCATAAATTATGTTTTTTGGCGCTTTTGCTACGCATCAAAAAATTCAATCAGAAGTTTGTCTTCCCTGCATGATCCGGTTCATCTCTACAGAACTCAGGGGTCTTCAAAACTTGTTTTGAGGGAGGTAATCACTCACAGCAGAGCTGTGAGATTGTAGTTGACTGTGATAAAAAAATGTTTATTTCTCCAACATAGGTGTGTCCGGTCCACGGCGTCATCCTTACTTGTGGGATATTCTCTTCCCCAACAGGAAATGGCAAAGAGCCCAGCAAAGCTGGTCATATGATCCCTCCTAGGCTCCGCCTACCCCAGTCATTCTCTTTGCCGTTGCACAGGCAACATCTCCACGGAGATGGCTAAGAGTTTTTTGGTGTTTAAATGTAGTTTTATTCTTCAATCAAGTGTTTGTTATTTTAAAATAGTGCTGGTATGTACTATTTACTCTGAAACAGAAAAGAGAAGAAGATTTCTGTTTGTAAGAGGAAGATGATTTTAGCAAACGTTACTAAAATCGATTGCTGTTTCCACACAGGACTGTTGAGATGAAGTAACTTCAGTTGGGGGAAGCAGTTGGCAGACATTTCTGCCTGAGGTTTGACTGGCCACATTTCTAACAAGACTTTGTAATGCTGGAAGGCTGTCATTTTCCCTATGGGGACCGGTAAGCCATTTTCTTAGATTAAGTAAAAGAATAAAGGCTTTATAAGGGCTTAAAAAACTGGTAGACATTTTTCTGGGCTAAAACGATTACTTTGCTAAGCATATTTGTCAGATTATAGCTCTTTATAGTTATTATAATCTTGGGGATTGTTGTTAAAAAACGGCAGGCACTGTATGGACACCTTTTTCAGATGGGGTCCTTCTCTAGTCATAGGCAGAGCCTCATTTTCGCGCCACTAATGCGCAGTTGTTTTTGGAAGGCAAGGCATGCAGATGCATGTGTGAGGAGCTAAGATCCACTGAAAAAGCTTATAGAAGGCGTCATTTGGTATCGTATTCCCCTCTGGGCTTGGTTGGGTCTCAGCAAAGCAGATTCCTGGGACTGTATAGGGGTTAAATGTAAAAACGGCTCAGGTTCCGTTATTTTAAGGGTTAAAGCTTTCAAATTTGGTGTGCAATACTTTTAAGGCTTTAAGACACTGTGGTGAAATTTTGGTGAATTTTGAACAATTGCTTCATGCTTTTTCGCATATTCAGTAATAAAGTGTGTTCTGTTTAAAATTTAAAGTGACAGTAACGGTTATATTTTAAAACGTTTTTTGTGCTTTGTTGACAAGTTTAAGCCTTTTTAACATGTCTGAACCATCAGATAAACGATGTTCTATATGTATGAAAGCCAATGTGTCTCCCCATTTAAATATATGTGATAATTGTGACATGGTGTCCAAACAAAGTAGGGACAATGATGCCACAGATAATAATAGTGCCCAAGATGATTCTTCAGATGAGGGGAGTAAGCATGGTACTGCATCACCCCCTTCTGTGTCTACACCAGTTTTGCCCACACAAGAGGCCCCTAGTACATCTAGTGCGCCAATATTTATTACTATGCAACAATTAGCGGCTGTTATGGATAATTCTATTGCAAATATTTTATCTAAAATGCCTACTTATCAAAGAAAGCGCGAAACACTGAAGAGCAAGAGGACGCTGATGATAACGTTTCTGACATACCCTCACACCAATCTGAAGGGGCCAGGAGGGAGGTTTTGTCTGAGGGAGAAATTTCGGATTCAGGAAAAATTTCTCAACAAGCTGAACCTGATGTTGTAACATTTAAATTTAAATTAGAACATCTCCGCGCACTGCTTAAGGAGGTATTATCTACTCTGGATGATTGTGACAATTTGGTCATTCCAGAGAAATTATGTAAGATGGACAAGTTCCTAGAGGTTCCGGTGCCCCCCGATGTTTTTCCTATACCCAAGCGGGTGGCGGACATAGTAAAAAGGAATGGGAAAGGCCCGGCATACCTTTTGTTCCTCCCCCTATATTTAAGAAATTATTTCCTATAGTCGACCCCAGAAAGGACTTATGGCAGACAGTCACTAAGGTCGAGGGGGCGGTCTCTACTCTAAACAAACGCACTACTATTCCCATAGAAGATAGTTGTGCTTTTAAAGATCCTATGGATAAAAAATTAGAGGGTTTGCTTAAAAAGATGTTTGTTCAGCAAGGTTACCTTCTACAACCAATTTCATGCATTGTTCCTGTCACTACGGCAGCGTGTTTCTGGTTCGAAGAACTAGAAAAGTCGCTCAATAAAGAATCTTCGTATGAGGAGGTTATGGACAGAGTTCATGCACTTAAATTGGCTAACTCTTTTATTCTAGATGCCGCTTTGCAATTAGCGAGATTAGCGGCAAAAAATTCAGGGTTTGCTATCGTGGCGCGCAGAGCGCTCTGGCTAAAGTCTTGGTCAGCGGATGTGTCTTCCAAGACGAAATTGCTTAACATCCCTTTCAAGGGCAAAACACTGTTTGGTCCTGATTTGAAAGAGATTATTTCAGACATCACCGGAGGAAAGGGCCACGCCCTTCCTCAGGATAGGTCTTTTAAGGCTAGAAATAAGCCTAATTTTCGTCCCTTTCGCAGAAACGGACCAGCCTCTACTTCTACATCCTCTAAGCAAGAGGGTAATACTTCTCAACCCAAACCAGCCTGGAGACCGATGCAAGGCTGGAACAAGGGTAAGCAGGCCAAGAAGCCTGCCACTGCTACCAAAACAGCATGAAGGGATGGCCCCCGATCCGGGACCGGATCTGGTGGGGGGCAGACTTTCTCTCTTTGCTCAGGCCTGGGCAAGAGATGTTCAGGATCCTTGGGCGCTAGAAATAGTTTCTCAAGGTTATCTCCTGGAATTCAAGGAACTACCCCCAAGGGGAAGGTTCCACAGGTCTCAATTATCTTCAAACCAAATAAAAAGACAGGCATTCTTACATTGTGTAGAAGACCTGTTAAAGATGGGAGTAATTCATCCAGTTCCAATAAGAGAACAAGGGATGGGGTTTTACTCCAACCTGTTCATAGTTCCCAAAAAAGAGGGAACATTCAGACCAATTCTAGATCTCAAGATCCTAAACAAATTTCTCAGGGTTCCATCGTTCAAAATGGAAACCATTCGAACGATCCTTCCTACCATCCAGGAAGGTCAATTTATGACCACGGTGGATTTAAAGGATGCGTACCTACATATTCCTATCCACAAGGAACATCATCAGTTCCTAAGGTTCGCTTTTCTGGACAAGCATTACCAGTTTGTGGCACTTCCATTCGGATTAGCCACTGCTCCGAGAATTTTTACAAAGGTACTAGGGTCCCTTCTAGCGGTTCTAAGACCAAGGGGCATTGCAGTAGTACCGTACTTGGACAACATCCTGATTCAAGCGTCGTCTCTGTCAAAAGCAAAGGCTCATACGGACATCGTCCTAGCCTTTCTCAGATCTCACGGATGGAAAGTGAACATAGAAAAGAGTTCTCTTTCCCCGTCAACAAGTGTTCCCTTCTTGGGAACAATAATAGACTCCTTAGAAATGAGGATTTTTCTGACAGAGGTCAGAAAATCAAAGCTTCTAAGCTCTTGTCAAGTTCTTCATTCTGTTCTTCGTCCTTCCATAGCGCAGTGCATGGAAGTAATAGGATTGATGGTTGCAGCAATGGACATAGTTCCTTTTGCACGAATTCATCTAAGACCATTACAACTGTGCATGCTCAGACAGTGGAATGGGGATTATACAGACTTGTCTCCGACGATTCAAGTAGATCAAAGGACCAGAGATTCACTCCGTTGGTGGCTAATCCTGGACAACCTGTCACAGGGAATGAGCTTCCGCAGACCAGAGTGGGTCATTGTCACGACCGACGCCAGTCTGGTGGGCTGGGGCGCGGTCTGGGAACCCCTGAAAGCTCAGGGTCTATGGTCTCGGGAAGAATCTCTTCTCCCGATAATCATTCTGGAACTGAGAGCGATATTCAATGCTCTCAAAGCTTGGCCTCATCTAGCAAGGGCCAAATTCATAAGGTTTCAATCAGACAACATGACGACAGTTGCATATATCAACCATCAGGGGGGAACAAGGAGTTCCCTGGCAATGGAGGAAGTGACCAAGATAATTCAATGGGCGGAGGATCACTCCTGCCACTTGTCTGCAATCCACATCCCAGGAGTGGAAAATTGGGAAGCGGATTTTCTGAGTCGTCAGACATTCCATCCGGGGGAGTGGGAACTCCACCCGGAAATCTTTGCCCAAATAACTCAATTATGGGGCATTCCAGACATGGATCTGATGGCGTCTCGTCAGAACTTCAAGGTTCCTTGTTACGGGCCCAGATCCAGGGATCCCAAGGCGACTCTAGTAGATGCACTAGTAGCACCTTGGACCTTCAACCTAGCTTATGTATTCCCACCGTTTCCTCTCATTCCCAGGCTGGTAGCCAGGATCAACCAGGAGAGGGCTTCGGTGATCTTGATAGCTCCTGCGTGGCCACGCAGGACTTGGTATGCAGACCTGGTGAATATGTCATCGGCTCCACCATGGAAGCTACCTTTGAGACAGGACCTTCTTGTTCAAGGTCCATTCTAACATCCGAATCTGGTTTCTCTCCAACTGACTGCTTGGAGATTGAACGCTTGATTTTATCAAAGCGTGGGTTTTCAGATTCTGTAATAGATACTCTGATTCAGGCTAGAAAGCCTGTAACTAGAAAAATTTACCATAAGATATGGAAAAAATATATCTGTTGGTGTGAATCTAAAGGATTCCCATGGAACAAGATAAAAATTCCTAGGATTTTATCCTTTCTACAAGAAGGTTTGGAGAAGGGATTATCTGCAAGTTCTCTGAAGGGACAGATTTCTGCGTTATCTGTTTTACTTCACAAAAGGCTGGCAGCTGTGCCAGACGTTCAAGCGTTTGTTCAGGCTCTGGTTAGAATCAAGCCTGTTTACAGACCTTTGACTCCTCCCTGGAGTCTTAATCTAGTTCTTTCAGTTCTTCAAGGGGTTCCGTTTGAACCCTTACATTCCGTAGATATTAAGTTATTATCTTGGAAAGTTTTTTTTTTTTTTTTTAACATGTCATTTTTTATTAAGAATCCATAATACAAAGAGATCAGCACAATATGCATACAGAATTATACAAAAATAACAATCATCTGGTCAATGCTGCAGGGGAAGACAGGGCCACCCTGTGTTAGGGAGTTTCAATAGTAAAAGTCATGTGTCTAGGATTCTCATTTTAACCTTTTTCTTCTTCTTAACAAAAATAAAAACAAACAATATAAATCTAATAATAACAACAACTGCCGCAGTGTCTGGATGCCTATTTCAATACGTATTCAGCTCCAACTTAAAAAAAGCATAAACTGTATTCCTAAGTAAACCTTCTCGGTGAGAGTAACATTCCTATATCTCTAATCGTTGTCAAGTGGTGCATGCTGAGACTTTATATTTTTAACATAATTTTCCCAAGTCACTTGTAAATCAATGAATTGTTCTCGCCTATCATGTAGATAAGAGCCATACTCTTCTAATTCAATCAGATCCGCGACCTTGCTACGCCACAGGGACAGGGAAGGAATCTCTGGTGATCTCCAGTTCTGTGCTATAAGGACCTTCAAACTGTTTATCATAATTTTTAGGAGTGGCTTAAAGTGGGGTTGGGGTAGTTTGACTGGCTTGTTTAATAGCCATACTAGAGGGTCCAGCGGGAGGACAGAATGAAAGATGTATTCTATTTCATTAATTATGGATCGCCACAGCATATTTATCTGGGAGCACCACCACCACATGTGGCTCAAACCACTACCTACATGGCCACATCGCCAGCAGTGATTGGGGGATTGGGGGAAAAGCTTGTGAATCCTTTTGGGTGTCAGATACCAGCCATGTAATATTTTATAATTTAGCTCCTTAATAGACGCTGATGTGGAGGCAGATTTAGTGTTGTGGAAGATGCTTGTCGCTGTCTGTGGAGTAATAACTATCCCTAGCTCCCTCTCCCACATCTCAATAGAGCGAGGAAGGTTGCCAGGTGGCAACTGGGTGAGGATATTGTAAATATGTGAAAGGCTATGTTTAACTGGCGGTGTGGCAGTGTATACTTTCTCAATGTTGGTCAATGATCGTGTCATGTTTAAGAAGTGTTGATGTGTCGTGATATAATGATGCGTCCGTCTGTATGTAAACCAATTTTCAGCCCATCCATGGCCAGCGTCCACTAGCTGTTCCTGGGATCTTATTTGGTCATTACTAGTAAGGGACATAAGCAAAACTTCTTCGTCCCTAATCTGTGTTTCCGTGTTCCTGACTAAGGATAATAAAGAGAACTCGTTATTGTGAACAATGGATGTCAATGGGCCTGGACAGGAGGACAAATATGGGTTAGTCTTATTAGTAGAATCCCAAATTCTTAGTGTTTCTTGTGTAATTGGGTTACTAATTTGTTTGCAAAGTAAGTGAAACTTGGGGTTCCAGCAGATAGAGGGAAGGTTAAAGCCCACATTTAGGTTCTCTTCTAGAGAGATCCATCTCTTATGGCCCCTGTGAATCCTCCAGTCTAATATTCTTTGGAGAAATATGGACCTTCGGTAGGAGTCGATATCTGGGACTCCCAGTCCCCCTTGGGTTATTGGACATAACATTATGTTTTTATTTATCCTAGGAGGGCGTCTGTTCCAAATGAACGAGCTAAACAGCTGTTGTATCTGTGAAATGTATGTGCCAGGTAATTGAATAGGGAGAGTCTGCATAATATATAACAGTCGTGGGAAAATGTTAATTTTAATTGTATTAATCCTCCCCAGCCAGGACAAAGGTTTCCTGGTCCAAGAAGAGAGGTCTCGCATCAGGGCGTTTTTAATGGTGACATAATTTAATTTGAACAACGTTTCAAAGTTATCTGCCAAATGAATCCCTAGATATTTTAGGGAGTCTTTCTTCCATTTAAACGGGCATATTTTTGTAATAGCATCTTCCATATGAGGAGTAATGGCTACACCTAGCATCTCAGATTTATTTTGGTTAATTTTAAAATTAGAGAGGTCATGAAATACCGCTAGTTCTTCCAATAAGTAGGGTATTGACTCAACTGGCTCTGTGAGGGAAAAAAGGATGTCATCCGCGAATAGTGACAGCTTATATTCGTCTCCCCTTACCCTAATGCCTTGGATATTTTTATTTAATCTAATCTTAGTCGCTAGGGTCTCGATAAGGCAAGTAAAAAGCAAGGGGGACAAAGGGCAACCTTGCCTGGTGCCATTTGTGATTTGGAGTGGGGGCGACAAGATGCCATTGAGAGCAATTTTGGCGTTGGGTTTGTTATATAGCGCGAATATTCTATGTATTGTTTTCCCACTAAGACCGAAGGCCTGTAGTGTTGCTGTAGAAAAGGCCATCCGACTCTGTCGAAGGCCTTTTCGGCATCAGTAGAAATCCAGATTGAGGGGGTTTGGTTCGTTTTTGCATGCCATAGCAGGTGCAAATTGCGCACCGTGTTGTCTCTGGCCTCACGGTAGGGTACGAAGCCCACTTGGTCTTGGTGTATAAGGTCGGGTAGGATTAAATTTAGTCTATTGGCTATAAGCTTGGCGAAGATCTTAATATCTGAATTCAGAAGGGATATCGGTCTGTAGTTCGGGATTGATATACTAGGTTTGTTTGGCTTCGGGATTAACGATATAGTGGCCTGTAGGGCCGAAGGGGGGAAGAGTTTATCTTGGTCTATGCTATGAAAGTATGCCAAAAGATGTGGTATCAAAAGGTCTTTAAAAGTTATATAGTAGGCATTACTAAACCCATCTGGTCCTGGGGATTTCCCAGCTTTCAGTGATTTAATCGCTTGCTTGATCTCTTCTGCTGAAAAAGGCGTGTCTAATTTAGTACTCTGCTCTTCACTAATTTTGGGTAGGTTTAGTTGTATCAAGTAGTCTTGTATGGCTACACTTGTTGGTGGAGGTATGTCTGTGGATAAATTGTATAGTGAATTGTAGTAGTGCCTAAAACTATCCGCTATGTCTTTTGATGTATGCCGTTCATTCCCCCCGTCATCCCTGATGTGTAAAATGTACCTGTTAAGAGTTTTCCTCCGAAGCTGTCTGGCCAAAAGTTTACCTTGTTTGTTAGCCCCCTCATAATATGTTTTTTTAAGGAAAAGCGCTTTGCGCTTAGCCTCTTTCCCAAGATAACAATTAAGTTGCAATCGCTTATGTTCTAGGCTTTCAAGAAGGGAATGGTCTTTGGGGAACCTTTTGTGTATATCTTGAAGTTTAGTTAAGTCTGCGAGTAAGGAAGCTAAGTATTGTTGCTGTTGTTTCAGTTTGGATGCTTTCAAAGCAATCAGCTCGCCCCTAAGTACGCACTTATGAGCGTTCCAAATATGTTGCTGACACACATCAGGTGTGTTGTTTATTTTAAAGTAGTCTTCTATAGACTTGGTGAGCTGGATGTGTATCAGTGGATCCTTTAGGAGGGACTCATCCAGCCTCCAGAATCTTGAGTGGGGGGCATGGGCAGGGAAATCAAATGTACAGCTAATCATGGCATGGTCTGACCACGTTATGGGATAGATGTCTGAGTTTCGGGCATACGCTAGGCTGGTTACGTCTGTCAACAGGTAATCTATTCTAGAATAGCTTTGGTGTGGGTGAGAATAAAAAGTGTAATCTTTAGTAGTTGGGTGGTGGAGTCGCCAGACATCATGGACGGCTAGGGTAGATAGTTTGGATTTGATTGATTTCAAGGTCCCGCTGGGAACCGATGACTTTCCAGTAGAACAATCCACAGCTGGATCTAAGGCAACATTAAAATCACCGCCCAAAACCAGGGCACCCCCGGGGCCCTCCAGGAGCCTATTGCAAAGCTGATGGAAGAAACCGGGGTCACCCATACCAGGGGCATAGATATTAGCTAAGGTTATATGTTTATGGTTCCACCTCCCTGAGATTATTAGATATCTTCCCATTTTATCTTTATTAATCGATGTCACCTGGAATGGGACGTCCTTACCAATCATTATGCAAACACCATTACGTTTAGAACTATCTGAGGAAAAATGGGCAGTGCCAAATTTCTTAAAGGAGGCACGGGGTTCCCTCCCTTTTTTGAAATGGGTCTCCTGTAGCATTACAATGTCGCAGCTAAGCCTTTTATAATCTCTAAAGGCAATGGATCTTTTTCGTGGGATATTAAACCCCTTGACGTTATGTGAGAGTATTTTTAAGTTAGACCTATCCTTCATCATTAATGCAGAATGGTAAAAATGAAATTACGGATAACATATACAGTTCAGCTTTGTAGATCATGACAGTTATGAGCAACAACAACAGATAAAAGGCATGAGGCAGCACACGTACGGCAGGAAGGATCATAGCAGCATAAAATAAACAAAAATTATAAACAAATCTAACAAAAAGTGTATTTCTAGAACTATACACCTTGACTGGGGAGTACCTGTAATTGCATAATGCTCTTGGTGACTGTACATAAGTTATTTAGAGGTTTCTGGAAGGGACCTGCAGGAGGAGAAGGGGAGCGGGGGGGATGAGGAGAGTAAAGGGGGTAGAGTGAGGAAAGAGAGAGAAAAAAAGGGGGGGGAGGAGGCATGGGTAAGACTGGGGGACATCAGACAAATGATAATCAAACAGTACCACTCTCTCAATTAACTAGTGCTTCATAATAACATCAGCTTTTATCATATTTGCATACTTTGTATGGGTTAGACCTTGAAAAGTCCAGTGTCTGTAATACTAGCTCTGCCAGTCCAAGAGAGAGCAGAAAACCTGGTAACTTATCATAACTAGATAACAATAATAACATTTTATCAACTAGGCCAACTTTGGCTCGTCAGCTTTCCATTTCTTACCCAATACCCAGGATCTGGAGCAGTCCAAGGAAAATAAGGCTAGGGATGCCATCCCAGTGGGAACATAGTTCTCCAGTGGTCAAGATTCTACATCCAAACCAAGATAGTTAAGTGAGGTGAACGTTAGAGTTCTGGTGGGCTTGGAGGGTCCAAGGGAGGAGCATCTGTTTTCCTTCTTTTTGAGTGGACCTTGTTCCACTGATGCCGTTGCTCCCTGGGTGGATCTCGTGTGGTATCCGGGTGTTTTGTTGATGTCCCCAAAATGTTGTCAGCTGGAGGTTCAATGTTAATGTTCAGCTTCCTTGTCACAGTATCCAGGTCCTGGAAAGTCTTGTAAATGATCTGCGAGCCGTTGTGGTTTATGATCAGGCTGAAGGGATAGCCCCAACGATATCTGATGTCATGCTCTTGTAGGGCTTTAGTGAGGAATCTAACCTCCTTCCTCCTCTGTATGGTCTGCGGACAAAGGTCTTGGAATATTTGTAGGGTATGATCTTTAAATGACATGGATCTCCTTGATCTCGCCACCTGCCAAATTTCTTCTTTAGTTGTAAATCTTAGGAATCGCATAATCACATCTCTGGGTGGGGCAGGGGGTTTAGTAGGTGGTCTGAGTGCTCTGTGAATCCTTTCAATGTCGTCTTGTTGTAAAGGGGTTGATCTGGGGCGTAGGGATTGGAATAGCTCTTTGACATATGATTTTAACTGTTCTTGGGAGATCTCCTCAGGTATACCCCTGATCCTGAGGTTGTTCCTTCTCCCTCGATTATCTAGATCCTCTAATCTTTCTTGTAGAGACTGTACCATGCAGTCTTGTATGGATAGCTGTTGTGTATTTGTGCCGACTATGGAATTGAGCGCCTCCTGCCCCTCCTCTATATAGTCTATTCTGGAGCTCATGTCATTTAAGTCCTTTTTTAGCTCCCTCATCTCCCCTTTTATGAAGGATTTTAGCGATTCGAAATCTGATTTGGAGGGGAGATCCGCAATTTGTGATGGCAGGGCCAATAAGGACCTGTATTGTGAGGCTGAATATTCTATTTGTGTCTCAGGGTGAGACTGCTCTTGCGACTGGGAAGTCTCTGTGGAGTTAGGATCTGAGGGTTGAAAAAAGGTAGTCACAGATGGCGTGGACGCTGTTGATTTGGCGGCCTTATCTGGTTTAGGGCCCTTACGTTGTGACATCTTGTAAGCCTCTTAGAGGTGTAGGGCCTCTTAGGATTCTTCCTGACTCTAACAACCCGGTTGTATAGATATTAGATGTAAGGATCTTGTTCTGTGCAGTAAAGTATTCAGCCTTTTTAGATATGTAACTTTTAAACGGCCGTATAACGTGCCGAGTGATGCCCTCTGTGTAGCAAGGTCTGAATGACCTCCTGGAGGTATGAATATAAAATAATATGGCCCCTGTCTCAAAGCCACAATAGTTGGATATGCAGGCTGACTGTTGTGTGTTTTAAGATAAATGTCCCCAGCCGCTATGGATATCGCCTGTGTCGCACTTGAAAACCCCAGCAAAAATTCAGGGCTGCTGCAAGGCCTGGTATGAGTTATAGACAAGTCTCTCTAACAGATATCGGATCAAAGATCTGCTTATATATTTATGCCCAACAGGCTCTTGCTTTGGAAGCAGGGTTAGATGCGGTCTCACCTCTATGCCGCGGCGGGCTTTCTTCTGTGAATTCCAGGCCCCACGTGGGTGTTGCGAATGCAACGCAGCCAGGGCGCCGCCAGGTCTCCACGGCGATCCGCAGCGCCAGTCAGCTAGTCCCTCTGCGAGGGCTTTCAGATAAGTATGTGGGTTTTTTGGTGTAGCGAGTGCCCGGTTAAGCTCGGAAACAATGAGCCGTCTCTTAGATAGTCTCTCCGGTAAGTGAGGGCCGTTCCAAGATGGCGACTGGGCTTTAGTTAAGGATATGGGTTCCTTCGGTTTTAAGCAGGAATGAGGTGGGTAATGCGGTAGGAAAGGGGTCTGCTCCGCTCCGGGTCTCCTCTGCGTTGTTAGAAAGGTGTTTTATAATGATTCAAGGTCTCCACCATTTCGCCTCCAGTTAAATGAGCTGCAATTATAACGGAGCTTCACACAAAGACGGCCATGTCCCAGCACGGCTTGGCTCCGCCCCCGGAAAGTTTTGTTTTTGGTTGCAATTTCTTCTGCTAGAAGAGTTTCTGAGTTATCTGCTCTGCAGTGTCCTCCGCCCTATCTGGTGTTCCATGCAGATAAGGTGGTTTTGCGTACTAAGCCTGGTTTTCTTCCGAAAGTTGTTTCCAACAAGAATATTAACCAGGAGATAGTTGTACCTTCTTTGTGCCCGAATCCAGTTTCAAAGAAGGAACGTTTGTTACACAATTTGGACGTAGTCCGTGCTCTAAAATTCTATTTAGAGGCCACTAAAGATTTCAGACAAACTTCTTCTTTGTTTGTTGTTTATTCTGGTAAAAGGAGAGGTCAAACAGCAACTTCTACCTCTCTTTCTTTTTGGCTTAAAAGCATTATCCGTTTGGCTTATGAGACTGCCGGACGGCAGCCTCCTGAAAGAATCACAGCTCACTCCACTAGGGCTGTGGCTTCCACATGGGCCTTCAAGAACGAGGCTTCTGTTGACCAGATATGTAAGGTAGCGACTTGGTCTTCACTGCACACTTTTGCCAAATTTTACAAATTTGATACTTTTGCTTCTTCAGAGGCTATTTTTGGGAGAAAGGTTTTGCAAGCCGTGGTGCCTTTCATTTAGGTGACCTGATTTGCTCCCTCCCTTAATCAGTGTCCTAAAGCTTTGGTATTGGTTCCCACAAGTAAGGATGACGCCGTGGACCGGACACACCTATGTTGGAGAAAACAGAATTTATGCTTACCTGATAAATTAATTTCTCCACCGGTGTGTCCGGTCCACGGCCCGCCCTGGTTTTTTTTTAATCAGGTCTGATGAATTATTTTCTCTAACTATAGTCACCACGGTATCATATGGTTTCTCCTATGCATATTTCCTCCTGTACGTCGGTCGAATGACTGGGGTAGGCGGAGCCTAGGAGGGATCATATGACCAGCTTTGCTGGGCTCTTTGCCATTTCCTGTTGGGGAAGAGAATATCCCACAAGTAAGGATGACGCCGTGGACCGGACACACCGTTGGAGAAAGTAATTTATCAGGTAAGCATAAATTCTGTTTTCTGTATTATTTTTTTATTTTATTTTTTTTTTCTGCTATCAGGGTTAGTTATCCTTTGCTAATGGGAGCAATCCTTTGCTAAAATTGTGTTTTTTACAAAGATTTGATGCTATAACTTTTCAGTTTATTAATTTTCAACTGTCATAACTTTTTCTGTGCTTCTTATAGGCACAGTACGTTTTCATATTATAGTAAATTACTTGAAAAGTATTTCCAAGTTGCTAGTTTATTTGCTAGTGTGTTAAACATGTCTGATTCAGAGGAAGATATCTGTGCTATATGTGCTAAAGCCAAAGCCAAGTTATGTACTAACTGTATTGATGCTACTTTAAATAAAAGTCAATCTGTACAAATTGAACATATTTCACCAAACAACGAGGGGAGAGTTATGCCGACTAACTCGCCTCACGTGTCAGTACCTGCATCTCCCGCTCGGGAGGTGCGTGATATTGTAGCGCCGAGTACATCTGGGCGGCCATTACAAATCACATTACAGGATATGGCTACTGTTATGACTGATGTTTTGGCTAAATTACCAGAACTAAGAGGTAAGCGTGATCACTCTGGGGTGAGAACAGAGTGCGCTGATAATATTAGGGCCATGTCAGACACTGCGTCACAATTTGCAGAACATGAGGACGGAGAGCTTCATTCTGCGGGTGACGGTTCTGATCCAAACAAACTGGATTCAGATATTTCAAATTTTAAATTTAAGCTGGAAAACCTCCGTGTATTACTAGGGGAGGTGTTAGCGGCTCTGAATGATTGTAACACAGTTGCAATACCAGAGAAAATGTGTAGGTTGGATAAATATTTTGCGGTACCGGCGAGTACTGACGTTTTTCCTATACCTAAGAGACTTACTGAAATTGTTACTAAGGAGTGGGATAGACCCGGTGTGCCGTTCTCACCCCCTCCGATATTTAGAAAGATGTTTCCAATAGACGCCACCACACGGGACTTATGGCAAACGGTCCCTAAGGTGGAGGGAGCAGTTTCTACTTTAGCTAAGCGTACCACTATCCCGGTGGAGGATAGCTGTGCCTTTTCAGATCCAATGGATAAAAAGTTAGAGGGTTACCTTAAGAAAATGTTTGTTCAACAAGGTTTTATATTGCAACCTCTTGCATGCATTGCGCCTGTCACGGCTGCAGCAGCATTTTGGTTTGAGTCTCTGGAAGAGACACTTGAATCAGCTCCATTAGATGAGATTACACACAAGCTTAAAGCCCTTAAGTTAGCTAACTCATTTATTTCAGATGCCGTAGTACATTTAACTAAACTTACGGCTAAGAATTCCGGATTCGCCATTCAGGCACGCAGAGCACTGTGGCTAAAATCCTGGTCAGCTGACGTTACTTCTAAATCTAAATTGCTTAATATACCTTTCAAAGGGCAGACCTTATTCGGGCCCGGGTTGAAAGAAATTATCGCTGACATTACAGGAGGTAAAGGCCATGCCCTGCCTCAAGACAGAGCCAAACCTAAGGCTAGACAGTCTAATTTTCGTTCCTTTCGTAATTTCAAAGCAGGAGCAGCATCAACTTCCTCTGCACCAAAACAGGAAGGAGCTGTTGCTCGCTACAGACAAGGCTGGAGACCTAACCAGTCCTGGAACAAGGGCAAGCAGGCCAGGAAACCTGCTGCTGCCCCTAAGACAGCATGAATCGAGGGCCCCCGATCCGGGAACGGATCTAGTGGGGGGCAGACTTTCTCTCTTCGCCCAGGCTTGGGCAAGAGATGTCCAGGATCTCTGGGCGTTAGAGATCATATCTCAGGGATACCTTCTAGACTTCAAATTCTCTCCCCCAAGAGGGAGATTTCATCTGTCAAGGTTGTCAACAAACCAAATAAAGAAAGAGGCGTTTCTACGCTGCGTACAAGATCTTTTATTAATGGGAGTGATCCATCCGGTTCCGCGGTCGGAACAAGGACAAGGGTTTTACTCAAATCTGTTTGTGGTTCCCAAAAAAGAGGGAACTTTCAGGCCAATCTTGGATTTAATGATCCTAAACAAATTCCTAAGAGTTCCATCGTTCAAAATGGAAACTATTCGGACAATTTTACCCATGATCCAAAAGGGTCAGTACATGACCACAGTGGATTTAAAGGATGCTTACCTTCACATACCGATTCACAAAGATCATTACCGGTATCTAAGGTTTGCCTTTCTAGACAGGCATTACCAGTTTGTAGCTCTTCCATTCGGATTGGCTACGGCTCAGAGAATCTTCACAAAGGTTCTGGGTGCTCTTCTGGCGGTACTAAGACCGCGAGGAATTGCGGTAGCTCCGTACCTAGACGACATTCTGATACAAGCTTCAAGCTTTCAAACTGCCAAGTCTCATACAGAGTTAGTACTGGCATTTCTAAGGTCGCATGGATGGAAGGTGAACGAAAAGAAGAGTTCTCTCTTTCCACTCACAAGAGTTCCCTTCTTGGGGACTCTTATAGATTCTGTAGAAATGAAGATTTACCTGACAGAAGACAGGTTAACAAAGCTTCAAAATGCATGCCGTGTCCTTCATTCCATTCAACACCCGTCAGTAGCTCAATGCATGGAGGTGATCGGCTTAATGGTAGCAGCAATGGACATAGTACCCTTTGCACGCCTACATCTCAGACCGCTGCAATTGTGCATGCTAAGTCAGTGGAATGGGGATTACTCAGACTTGTCCCCTACTCTGAATCTGGATCAAGAGACCAGAAATTCTCTTCTATGGTGGCTTTCTCGGCCACATCTGTCCAGGGGGATGCCATTCAGCAGGCCGGACTGGACAATTGTAACAACAGACGCCAGCCTACTAGGTTGGGGCGCTGTCTGGAATTCTCTGAAGGCTCAGGGACAATGGAATCAGGAGTAGAGTCTCCTACCAATAAACATTCTGGAATTGAGAGCAGTTCTCAATGCCCTTCTGGCTTGGCCCCAGTTAACAACTCGGGGGTTCATCAGGTTTCAGTCGGACAACATCACGACTGTAGCTTACATCAACCATCAGGGAGGGACAAGAAGCTCCCTAGCAATGATGGAAGTATCAAAGATAATTCGCTGGGCAGAGTCTCACTCTTGCCACCTGTCAGCAATCCACATCCCGGGAGTGGAGAACTGGGAGGCGGATTTCTTAAGTCGTCAGACTTTTCATCCGGGGGAGTGGGAACTTCATCCGGAGGTCTTTGCCCAAATACTTCGACATTGTGGCAAACCAGAGATAGATCTCATGGCGTCTCGACAGAACGCCAAGCTTCCACGTTACGGGTCCAGATCCAGGGATCCGGGAGCGGTTCTGATAGATGCTTTGACAGCACCTTGGACCTTCGGGATGGCTTATGTGTTTCCACCCTTCCCGATGCTTCCTCGATTGATTGCCAGAATCAAACAGGAGAGAGCATCAGTGATTCTAATAGCGCCTGCATGGCCACGCAGGACTTGGTATGCAGATCTAGTGGACATGTCATCCTGTCCACCTTGGTCGCTACCTCTGAAACAGGACCTTCTGATCCAGGGTCCCTTCAAACATCAAAATCTAATTTCTCTGAAGCTGACTGCTTGGAAATTGAACGCTTGATTTTATCAAAACGTGGTTTTTCTGAGTCAGTTATTGATACCTTAATACAGGCTAGGAAGCCTGTTACCAGAAAGATTTACCATAAGATATGGCGCAAATACTTATATTGGTGCGAATCCAAGAGTTACTCATGGAGTAAGGTTAGGATTCCGAGGATTTTGTCTTTTCTACAAGAAGGTTTAGAAAAGGGTTTATCCGCTAGTTCCTTAAAGGGACAGATTTCAGCTCTGTCCATTCTTTTACACAAACGTCTGTCAGAAGTTCCGGACGTTCAAGCTTTTTGTCAGGCTTTAGCTA
The DNA here is from genome assembly GCF_027579735.1 of Bombina bombina. Lineage (NCBI taxonomy): Eukaryota > Metazoa > Chordata > Amphibia > Anura > Bombinatoridae > Bombina > Bombina bombina. The sequence goes on from NW_026511666.1 coordinate 117,111, forward strand.
GGATCAAGCCTGTGTTTAAAACTGTTGCTCCACCATGGAGTTTGAACTTAGTTCTTAATGTTTTACAGGGGGTTCCGTTTGAACCCCTTCATTCCATTGATATCAAGTTGTTATCTTGGAAAGTTCTGTTTTTAATGGCGATTTCCTCGGCTCGAAGAGTCTCTCCTTATCTGATTTTTCATTCAGACAAGGTAGTTCTGCGTACTAAACCTGGGTTCCTACCTAAGGTGGTCACTAACAGGAATATCAATCAAGAGATTGTGGTTCCATCTTTGTGTCCTAATCCTTCTTCGAAAAAGGAACGTCTGCTACACAATCTAGATGTAGTCCGTGCCCTGAAATTTTATCTACAGGCAACTAAGGATTTTCGACAAACGTCTTCCCTGTTTGTCTTTTATTCTGGTCAGAGGAGAGGTCAAAAAGCTTCGGCTACCTCTCTCTCCTTTTGGCTTCGTAGCATAATACGGTTAGCCTATGAGACTGCTGGACAGCAGCCTCCTGAAAGAATTACAGCTCATTCTACTAGAGCTGTGGCTTCCACTTGGGCCTTTAAGAATGAGGCATCTGTTGAACAGATTTGCAAGGCTGCAACTTGGTCTTCGCTTCATACTTTTTCCAAATTTTACAAATTTGACACTTTTGCTTCTTCGGAGGCTGTTTTTGGGAGAAAGGTTCTTCAGGCAGTGGTTCCTTCCGTATAAAGAGCCTGCCTGTCCCTCCCGTCATCCGTGTACTTTAGCTTTGGTATTGGTATCCCATAAGTAATGGATGATCCGTGGACTGGATACACTTAACAAGAGAAAACATAATTTATGCTTACCTGATAAATTTATTTCTCTTGTAGTGTATCCAGTCCACGGCCCGCCCTGTCACTTTAAGGCAGGTAATTTTTCCATTAAACTACAGTCACCACTGCACCCTATGGTTTTCCTTTCTCTGCATGTTTTCGGTCGAATGACTGGTAATGGCAGTTAGGGGAGGAGCTATATAGCAGCTCTGCTGGGTGAATCCTCTTGCACTTCCTGTTGGGGAGGAGTTAATATCCCATAAGTAATGGATGATCCGTGGACTGGATACACTACAAGAGAAATAAATTTATCAGGTAAGCATAAATTATGTTTTTTTTATTGCAAGCAGCCATCGTTGGTGTCTTACCTGACCCCCGCGGTATGTGAGGAAATGGAACACACTGGTTTATTCATTGCTCCGTTTTTAAACTTCACTGTTGTTCTGGAGCCACAATATAAACCTTTCCAAGCCGCCTCCTCCCCTGTATGTTAGTTCGTTTATTTTTTTATTGCAAGTACTGTGAGTTTGGTTTGCCCTCCCTTCACTGACTGCTGCTTTATTTAATGCTAGGTCCGAACTGGGAGAGATGTGTTTGAGCTGGCCCTAAGACTCACCTCCATTGGCGCCGGAGCCCTTGTGGTCACAGGTCTTAAACTAATTAGAAATCAGTGATACTAAATGGTTTACACAACCCTCACCTAAGGCTGGAAGCTGTAATTACAGGACCACGGCACAATAAATACCCTGTTCTATACTGCCCTGCCCTTGTATACATTTTCATTTCTCTTGTTAAGTGTATCCAGTCCACGGATCATCCATTACTTGTGGGATATTCTCCTTCCCAACAGGAAGTTGCAAGAGGATCACCCACAGCAGAGCTGCTATATAGCTCCTCCCCTCACTGCCATATCCAGTCATTCTCTTGCAACTCTCAACAAAGATGGACGTACTAAGAGGAGAGTGGTGTATTATAGTTAGTTTTTTAACTTCAATCAAAAGTTTATTTTTAAATGGTACCGGAGTGTACTGTTTATCTCAGGCAGTATTTAGAAGAAGAATCTGCCTGCATTTTCTATGATCTTAGCAGAAGTAACTAAGATCCATGGCTGTTCTCACATATTCTGAGGAGTGAGGTAACTTCAGAGGGGGAATGGCGTGCAGGTTTTCCTGTAATAAGGTATGTGCAGTTAAAATATTTTTCTAGGGATGGAATTTTCTAGAAAATGCTGCTGATACCGAAGTAATGTAAGTTAAGCCTAAATACAGTGATTTAAAAGCGACTGGTATCAGGCTTATTAACAGAGATACATACTCTTATAAAAGTGTAATATAAAACGTTTGCTGGCATGTTAATCGTTTTTATATATGTTTGGTGACAAAACTTATTGGGGCCTAGTTTTTTCCACATGGCTGGTTTGATTTTTGCCTAGAAACAGGCTTTCCACTGTTGCAATATGAGTGGGAAGGGCCTATTTTAGTGCTTTTCTGTGCAGATAAAAATACTGACAGACATTCAGCTTCCCTCTGCATGATACAGGAGATCTCTGAAGGGCTCAAAAGGCTTCAAAGTCGTCACAGTAGACTGTGGCAGTTGTTGTGACTGTGTTTAAAAAACATTTTTGTCATTTATTATTCTGTTTTTGTTATTAAGGGGTTAATCATCCATTTGCAAGTGGGTGCAATGCTCTGCTGACTTGTTACATACACTGTAAAAATTTTGTTAGTGTAACTGCCTTTTTTCACTGTTTCAAATTTTGTCAAAATTTGTTTCTCTTAAAGGCACAGTAACATTTTTTTATATTGCTTGTTAACTTGCTTTAAAGTGTTTTCCATGCTTGCTAGTCTCATTGCTAGTCTGTACAAACATGTCGAAAACAGAGGATACTTTTTCATTATGTTTAAAAGCCATGGTGGAGCCCCATAGGAGAATGTGTACTAAATGTATTGATTTCACCTTAAACAGTAAAGATCAGTCTTTATCTATAAAAGACTTGTCACCAGAGGGGTCTGTCGAGGGGGAAGTTATGCCGACTAACTCTCCCCACGTGTCGGACCCTTCGCCTCCCGCTCAAGGGACGCACGCTAATATGGCGCCAAGTACATCAGGGACGCCCATAGCGATTACTTTGCAGGACATGGCTGCAATCATGAATAATACCCTGTCAGAGGTATTATCCAGATTGCCTGAATTGAGAGGCAAGCGCGATAGCTCTGGGGTTAGACGAGATACAGAGCGCGTAGATGCTGTAAGAGCCATGTCTGATACTGCGTCACAATATACAGAACCTGAGGACGGAGAGCTTCAGTCTGTGGGTGACGTCTCTGAATCGGGGAGACCTGATTCAGAGATTTCTAATTTTAAATTTAAGCTTGAGAACCTCTGTGTATTGCTTGGGGAGGTATTAGCTGCTCTGAATGACTGTGACACAATTGCAGTGCCAGAGAAATTGTGTAGGCTGGATAAATACTATGCAGTGCCGGTGAGTACTGATGTTTTTCCAATACCTAAAAGGCTTACAGAAATTATTAGTAAGGAGTGGGATAGGCCCGGTGTGCCCTTTTCCCCACCTCCTATATTTAGAAAAATGTTTTCAATAGATGCCACTACACGGGACTTATGGCAGACTGTCCCTAAGGTGGAGGGAGCAGTTTCTACTTTAGCAAAGCGTACCACTATCCTGGTTGAGGACAGTTGTGCTTTTTCAGATCCAATGGATAAAAAATTAGAGGGTTACCTTAAGAAAATGTTTATTCAACAAGGTTTTATTTTACAGCCCCTTGCATGCATTGCGCCTGTCACGGCAGCATTCTGGTTTGAGGCCCTGGAAGAGGCCATCCATACAGCTCCATTGACTGAAATTGTTGACAAGCTTAGAACTCTTAAGCTAGCTAACTCATTTGTTTCTGATGCCATTGTTCATTTGACTAAACTAACGGCTAAGAATTCCGGATTCGCCATCCAGGCTCGTAGGGCGCTATGGCTCAAATCCTGGTCAGCTGATGTGACTTCAAAGTCTAAATTACTCAACATTCCTTTCAAGGGGCAGACCTTATTTGGGCCTGGTTTGAAAGAAATTATTGCTGACATTACTGGAGGTAAGGGTCATACCCTTCCTCAGGACAGGGCCAAATCAAAGGCCAAACAGTCTTATTTTCGTGCCTTTCGAAATTTCAAGGCAGGTGCAGCATCAACTTCCTCTGCTTCAAAACAAGAGGGAACTTTTGCTCAATCCAAGCAGGCCTGGAAACCTAACCAGTCCTGGAACAAGGGCAAGCAGGCCAGAAAGCCTGCTGCTGCCTCTAAGACAGCATGAAGGAGCGGCCCCTATCCGACAACGGATCTAGTAGGGGGCAGACTCTCTCTCTTCGCCCAGGCGTGGGCAAGAGATGTTCAGGATCCCTGGGCGTTGGAGATCATATCTCAGGGATATCTTCTGAACTTCAAAGCTTCTCCTCCACAAGGGAGATTTCACCTTTCAAGATTATCTGCAAACCAGATAAAGAAAGAGGCATTCCTAAGCTGCGTACAAGATCTCCTTGTAATGGGAGTGATCCATCCAGTTCCGCGGACGGAACAAGGACAGGGGTTTTATTCAAATCTGTTTGTGGTTCCCAAAAAAGAGGGAACCTTCAGACCAATTTTGGATTTAAAGATCCTAAACAAATTCCTCAGAGTTCCGTCATTCAAGATGGAAACTATTCGAACCATTTTACCCATGATCCAAGAGGGTCAGTACATGACCACAGTGGACTTAAAGGATGCCTACCTTCACATTCCGATTCACAAGAATCATCATCAGTTCCTGAGGTTTGCCTTTCTAGACAGGCATTACCAATTTGTAGCTCTTCCATTCGGGTTGGCTACAGCCCCAAGAATTTTTACAAAGGTTCTGGGCTCACTTCTGGCAGTCCTAAGACCGCGAGCCATAGCGGTGGCTCCTTACCTGGACGATATCCTGATACAGGCGTCAAGCTTTCAAATTGCCAAATCTCATACAGAGATAGTTCTGGCATTCCTGAGGTCGCATGGGTGGAAAGTGAACGAAGAAAAGAGTTCTCTATCTCCTCTCACGAGGGTTTCCTTCCTAGGGACTCTAATAGATTCTGTAGAAATGAAAATTTACCTGACGGAGTCCAGGTTATCAAAACTTCTAAATGCTTGCCGTGTTCTTCACTCCATTCCGCGCCCCACGGTGGCTCAGTGCATGGAAGTAATCGGCTTAATGGTAGCGGCGATGGACATAGTGCCATTCGCGCGCCTGCATCTCAGACCGCTGCAATTATGCATGCTCAGTCAGTGGAATGGGGATTACACAGATTTGTCCCCTCTACTAAATCTGGATCAGGAAACCAGAGATTCTCTTCTCTGGTGGTTATCTCGGGCCCATCTGTCCAAGGGTATGACGTTTCGCAGACCAGATTGGACAATTGTAACAACAGATGCCAGCCTTCTAGGTTGGGGTGCAGTCTGGAACTCCCTGAAGGCTCAGGGTTCATGGACTCAGGAGGAGAAACTCCTCCCAATAAATATTCTGGAGTTAAGAGCAATATTCAATGCTCTTCTGGCTTGACCTCAGCTAGCAACACTGAGGTTCATCAGATTTCAGTCGGACAACATCACGACTGTGGCTTACATCAACCATCAAGGGGGAACCAGGAGTTCCGTAGTGATGTCAGAAGTCTCCAAGATAATTCGCTGGGCAGAGACTCACTCTTGCCACCTGTCAGCGATCCATATCCCAGGTGTAGAAAACTGGGAGGCGGATTTTCTAAGTCGTCAGACTTTTCATCCGGGGGAATGGGAACTCCATCTGGAGGTGTTTGCTCAATTGGTTCTCCGTTGGGGCAAACCAGAATTGGATCTCATGGCGTCTATCCAGAACGCCAAGCTTCCTTGTTACGGATCCAGGTCCAGGGACCCAGAAGCGGCACTGATAGATGCTCTAGCAGCGCCTTGGTTCTTCAACCTGGCTTATGTGTTTCCACCGTTTCCTCTGCTCCCTCGTCTGATTGCCAAAATCAAACAGGAAAGAGCATCGGTGATATTGATAGCGCCTGCGTGGCCACGCAGGACCTGGTATGCAGACCTAGTGGACATGTCATCCTTTCCACCATGGACTCTTCCTCTGAGACAAGACCTTCTAATACAAGGTCCTTTCAATCATCCGAATCTACTTTCTCTGAGACTGACTGCATGGAGATTGAACGCTTGATCCTATCAAAGCGTTGCTTTTCCGAGTCAGTAATTGATACCTTAATACAGGCACGAAAGCCTGTCACCAGGAAAATTTACCACAAGATATGGCGTAAATATCTTCATTGGTGTGAATCCAAGAATTACTCATGGAGTAGGGTTAGGATTCCTAGGATATTGTCCTTCCTCCAAGAGGGTTTGGACAAAGGATTATCAGCTAGTTCTTTAAAGGGACAGATTTCTGCTCTGTCTATTCTTTTACACAAGCGTCTGGCAGAAGTTCCAGACGTTCAGGTATTTTGTCAGGCTTTGGTTAGAATTAAGCCTGTGTTTAAACCTGTTGCTCCTCCATGGAGCTTAAACTTGGTTCTTAAAGTTCTTCAAGGGGTTCCGTTTGAACCCCTTCATTCTATTGATATCAAACTTCTTTCATGGAAAGTTCTTTTTCTGATGGCTATTTCCTCGGCTCGAAGAGTCTCAGAGTTATCTGCCTTACATTGTGATTCTCCTTATCTGATCTTTCATTCAGATAAAGTTGTTCTGCGTACAAAACCTGGGTTTTTACCTAAGGTGGTTTCTAACAAGAATATCAATCAAGAGATTGTTGTTCCATCATTATGTTCTAATCCTTCTTCAAAGAAGGAACGTCTTTTGCATAATCTAGACGTAGTCCGTGCCTTGAAGTTTTACTTACAGGCTACTAAAGATTTTCGCCAAATATCTAACCTGTTTGTTGTTTACTCTGGACAGAGGAGAGGTCAGAAGGCCTCTGCAACCTCTCTTTCTTTTTGGCTTCGGAGTATAATCCGTTTAGCCTATGAGACTGCTGGATAGCAGCCTCCTGAAAGGATTACAGCTCATTCTACTAGAGCTGTGGCTTCCACCTGGGCCTTTAAAAATGAGGCCTCTGTTGAACAGATTTGCAAGGCTGCAACTTGGTCTTCCCTTCATACTTTTTCCAAATTTTACAAATTTGATACTTTTGCTTCTTCGGAGGCTGTTTTTGGGAGAAAGGTTCTACAGGCAGTGGTTCCTTCCGTTTAAGTTCCTTCCTTGTCCCTCCCATCATCCGTGTACTTTAGCTTTGGTATTGGTATCCCACAAGTAATGGATGATCCGTGGACTGGATACACTTAACAAGAGAAAACATAATTTATGCTTACCTGATAAATGTATTTCTCTTGTAGTGTATCCAGTCCACGGCCCGCCCTGTCCTTTTCAGGCAGGTCTAAATTTTAATTAAACTACAGTCACCACTGCACACCCTATGGTTTCTCCTTTCTCGGCTTGTTTCGGTCGAATGACTGGATATGGCAGTGAGGGGAGGAGCTATATAGCAGCTCTGCTGTGGGTGATCCTCTTGCAACTTCCTGTTGGGAAGGAGAATATCCCACAAGTAATGGATGATCCGTGGACTGGATACACTACAAGAGAAATAAATTTATCAGGTAAGCATAAATTATGTTTTTATCGCTGCTTACAGTATTCATCAGACAGAGAATACAATTGTAAAAAAAATCCCAGTTTACTGCTTTCATCAAATTTACCTCTGTCTTGATTGAAACTTACATCCTTTCTATGAGAAAACATATGTAGACTCAGGGGCGTGCACGAGTCGGTTCGTTTATTTTTTTATTGCAAGTACTGTGAGTTTGCCCTCCCTTCACTGACTGCTGCTTTATTTAATACTATTGGTATTGGTAGTACTAGCAGTCAGTGCCTATCACTGTTCTACATAGTGCAATATTGTGCACGTCAGAGAGAGGCTCTCGGTAGCCAGTGTCACAGGAATTCATATAATCCCTCTGAATTAGCTGCTGATAACGTAGAACAGCGATAGGCACTGACTGCTAGTACTACCAATACCAACAGTATTAAACAAAGCAGCAGTCAGTGAAGGAAGGGCAAACTCACAGTACTTACAATAAAAAAATAAACAAACTCTCTGGTTGAAGTCTTGGTTTGCTTATATGACTTCTAAATCCAGACTCCTTTCTCTTCCCTTGAAGGGGAAGATTTTATTTGGTCCAGGGCTGGTCCAGGGAAGATTTTATTTGGTCCATTATCTCTTCGGTTACTGGAGGGAAAAGTGCCTTCCTACTGCAGGATAAGAAGAATAGGCCTAAGGGACGGCAACTGTCTAATTTTCGTTCCTCTTCCAAGTTTGAGCAGCCCAAGAGTACTTGGAAGCTGGCTCACTCCTGGATTAAGTCCAAACAGACTAAGAAACCCACCAAGAACAAATCGGTATGAAGGGGTCGCCCCCGATCCGGGATCGGATCAAGTAGGGGGCAGACTGTCTCTTTTTTTTAGATGCTTGGGTCCTGGAGGTTGTATCTCAAGGATACAGAAAAGAGGGCTGCCGTCTTAGGTTGCGTACGAGATCTCTACTCTCTACGAGTAATTGTACCGGTACCTACAGCAGAAAGAGGTTTGGGGTTTTATTCAAACCTTTTCGTGGTTCCAAAGAAGGAGGGAACTTTTCGTCCAATTCCCGACTTAAAGTGTCTAAACAAGTTTCTCAGTGTTCCCGCTTTCAAGATAGAGATAATATGGTCAATCCTTCCTCTGGTTCAGAAAGGACAGTTTATGACCACAATAGACCTAAGAGGATGCATACCTTCACGTCCCGATTCACAAGGAACATTTTCAGTTCCTGAGGTTTGCTTTTCTGGACCAGCACTTCCATTTCATAGCTCTTCAGTTTTGGCGTAGCTACTGCTCGAAGGATATTTACAAAGGTTCTGGGGGCTCTTCTAGCCATTGCCAGAACATGAGGTATTGCAGTAGCCCCTTACCTGGACGATATCTTGGTACAGGCATCATCTTTTCTTCTAGCGGAAGAACATTCAGAGTCCCTTCTCAATCTTCTTCGATAAGATAAACTTGGAAAAGAGTTCTCTTACTCCAAGTACAAGGGTGAATTTTCTGGGAACTATAATAGACTCCATATCCATAAGAATATTCCTCACAGATCAGAGACATTGCAAGCTAACTTCTGCATGTCTTGCCCTCCAGGCCTCCTCGAGACCCTCAGTGGCTCAGTGTATGAGGTAATCGGACTCCTGCATGGACATCATTCCTTTTGCCAGATTCCATCTCAGACCCTTACAACTATGCATGCTGAGGCAATGGAACGGTGACCATTCAGATCTGTCTCAACAGATCGTGCTGGACAGCCTGTCGAGAGACTCTCTCTCCTGGTGGCTCTGTCCAGATAATCTGTCCCAAGACACGTGCTTTTTGAGACCGTCCTTGGAGATTTTGACTACGGACGCAAGCCTTTCCGGCTGGGGAGCCGTTTGGGGTGCCAAGAAGACACAAGGTCTGTGGACTCAGGAGTCGTCCTCCCTTCCGATCAATATATTGGAACTCTGAGCAATCTTCAATGCCTTGAAGGCTTGGCCCCTTCTGGGTTTGCCCCAGTTTATCAGATTCCAATCAGACAATATAAACTTGGTTGCCTATATCAACCATCAGGGGGGAACGAGAAGTTCCTTGGCGATGAGAGAAGTATCTCACATACTAGAGTGGGCGGAGACTCACAAATGTACGCTGTCAGCGATCCACATATCGGGTGTGGACAACTGAGAAGCGGACTTCCTCAGCAGGCAATCCTTTCACCCAGGGTAATGGTCTCTTCACCCCGAGGTGTTTGCAGCGATATGCAGCAAGTGGGGTACGCCGGAGATTGATCTCATGGCATCCCGCCTCAATACCAAGCTACCCAGGTACGGGTTAAGGGATCATCAGGCGGAACTGATAGATGCCCTATCAGTTCCATGGAGGTTCAGTCTCCTATATCTTTTTCCTCCATTACCGCTTCTACCTTGTGTTGTGGCTCGCATCAAGCAGGAGCAAGCATCAGTGATATTGATTGCTCCGTCATGGCCGCGAATGGCGTGGTTTGCGGATCTGGTGGGGATGTCCAGAGATCTGCTGATACAGGGTCCCTTTATTCATCAAAATCTAGATTCTCTGAGGCTGACTGCGTGGGGATTGAACGCTTAGTCTTAGCCAAGAGAGGTTTTTCTGAGAGTGTTATCGACACTCTGGTTTAAGCTCGTAAGCCAGTTAATCGTTGTATCTACTATAAAGTCTGGAGGACTTATTTGTACTGGTGTGAAGAGCGTGACTTTTCCTGGCAGAAGGTTAAGGTTGCCAGAATTTTAGCTTTCCTCCAGGATGGATTGCAGAAGGGTCTATCTGCTAGTTCCCTGAAGGGACAGATATCGGCCCTGTCGGTGTTACTGCACAAAAGATTGGCTGAGTTTCCAGATGTGTGCAGTCCTTTAAGTCTCTGGCTTGGATCAGACCCGTGTTTAATTATGGGGCTCCACCTTGGAGCCTCAATCTTGTTCTTGGTGTTTTGCAGCAGGCTCTGTTTGATCCTGTTGACATTAAATTGTTATCTTGGAATGTTTTTTTTTTTTTTTTGACCATTGCCTCTGCACACAGTTTGAGATTTCTTCTTTGCAATGTGATCCCCCTTATCTAGTTTTTCATGCTGATAAGGTGGTTTTACGCACTAAACTAGGGTTCCTCCCTAAGGTGGTGTCGAATCATAACATTAATCAAGAAATTGTTGTTCCTTCCTTGTGTCCTAATCCTCCTTCAGCAAAGGAACGTTTGTTTTACAATCTAGATGTGGTTCGTGCCTTGAAGTTCTATCTACAGGCTACTAAGGAAATCTTCCTCTTTGTTTGTCATCTATATGGGGAAGCATAAGGGGCCAGAAGGCTACTACGACTTCTCTATCTTTCTGGTTGAGGAGTATCATCCACTTAGCTAATGAGACAGTGGGGCGACAGCCTCCTGAGAGGATAACTGCTCATTCCACTAGAGCAGTGGCTTCCTCTTGGGCTTTTAAGAACGAAGCCTCAATGGATCAGATTTGTAAGGCGGCTACCTGGTCCTCCTTACACACTTTTTCAAAGTTTTGTAGGCTGTGGTGCCCTCAGAATAGGGTCCGCCTATTTTTTCTGTTCCCTCCCGTTATTCATTCAGTGTCCTCTGGAGCTTAGGTATAGTTTTCCCAACAGTAAGGAATGAAGTCGTGGACTCTCCCTGCCTTATGGAAGGAAAACATAATTTATGCTTACCAGATAATTTCCTTTCATTCCTGGCAGGGAGAGTCCACGACCCCGACCGTAATTTATTTTTCTGATGGGTGACTCCCTTTTTATATTTCTTCTGGCACCTTTTATACCCTGATTTTTCTCCTACTTTTCCTTGTTGCCTCGGCAGAATGACTGGGGGATAGGGGAAGTGAGTCAGGCAGGCTAAACTGCTGGATCAAATATTGTGTATTTATCATATGCATTTGTGTTCCTTGGACACAATAGCGGCACAGGTTCCCTCGTTATGGCTATTCGATATCCCTTGGCACAATCAAGATCTCCGGAGCTGTATTCCCCAAAAGTGAAAATCACTGTGGTGAATCACAGTTGGAACAACTCAAAAGAAAAGAAATGTACTTACTATGTGAATCCATTGATAAGTGTTTTATTTTTCAGCAAGGCTCAGCAAACATAGAAGTTAGCTTGAGACTATTTATATAATATAAATTAAAAGCATAAAATAGCTCAATGGGTTTCTGCGAACAACCCCCTTTTTCAAAGAGCATTTAAATCCATATAAAGAGATGTGAGTATGTCACATATTTATAGTACATAGTTGCTCCACCTACCTCCCCACATCGCAAACGGATGTAACTGAGGTTTATAAGATTCAAGCAACCCCCTACTGTTTCCTGTAGAATCCTGTTAAAAAAAAACAAAAACAAAAACACAAAAATGTAAGCTCTAATATTATTAAATAATTCAATTCAAATTCAATTTTAAAATAAACTAACTTAAAGATTCAACTGTGAACAGATGACAAAAGCTGAGGAAAAAAAGGATCAATCATCAACAAAGCAAAAATTCAAACAAACCTATCGCCATCATTTGCTTAAAAGAACATCAGTCCTCAATCAGGTACTCAAATAGTAAAAGTCAGATCACATGATTTCAGTGTCCAATTGTATTTCTCCATCTCTGTGTATTTTGATGTGGTTCTGGAAAGTTCCCCTTCAAGTAGTCTTTGCGTGCAAAGTCCTCAACAAAGTCTGTTCCCGTCTTAAAGTTATATTCGCAGAAAAATAACATTTCATAATCTATAATATCGGCCAGGAAACAGTAGGGTGTAACACAGTTTTAATAGTTAATGGTGGGGTATGATTTGCAGGATTTCCCTGTTTTTATTATTTATAAAGGTTAAGTTTTAGCCTAATTATCCTGTTATATGAGGTCAAGTGCTATAAGCCCCTAGCTTTTTTTTCTCTCCTGTCTATGGGAGTGTCCGTTTACCTAATTTGAGGGGTAGCACCAGACCAGTACTAATTTAGGTATTTTCCTCAAGTTACTTTTTACAGTTCCAGTATACACTTTCCATATTCAATTATAATCTATAATAAAATGAGAGAGAGAGAAGAGTTATAAAGGGGAAATAAAAACAAATATTTATAAAAATGCTGCAGCTTTAATGTTTTTATTTATACCTTTGTCATTGTAAGTTTTTAACTGATGAATCCACCGCATCTCCCTCGTTAACACTCCTTTTCTAAATTTCCCCCTCTCCGAGGAAGATTAACTCTCTCAATACCTACCCATCTGAGTCCGTTCTTACTGAAATCTGTACAATTATTACAATGTACAGAATCTCCATGGTCTTCGTGTTTTGAGGAATCTTGAGGTCTGTCCTAAATATTGGACCCCATAACTGCATGTTAATAAATAAAATACTTTGCTGGTTTTACAGCTAATAATTACAAGCCTTGCATCTGCCGCAAGTGTAAAAGCCCACTAAGTTATTTAATCCAGGATGTTTTTGGTTTCATTCCTTTAGTGAAGAAGCTAGTTGATTTTTTTTTTTTTTTTTTAAGTTCCCAGCTTTGTGTTCCGGTGGGATTAACGGTTTCACTGCTGCTTAGTGTCCGTGAGATGCATGAGCTGTGAAATCTTTTTCTTTTTGCTCTTATTCCAAATACCTGTTGAGATCCTGTTCCTGAGGGTAGATGGGCAGAAACTGACCTATTACTTTGCCACTTTAAAGTTGACTCCCCTTCCCTGTTCCCTAATTATTAGATCTGTCCATCACAGAATAGACAGAGCCGTCCCTGTCCTCCCCCTAGCTGCTGGGCGTAAAAGATTTGTTAGATTGGCTGAGAGGGTTATTCCTGTGTTGTCTCTGGGGTTTGTTGTTTTCTTTGATTACAAGCTTCATGCAAGCTGCCTAGAGTTTATCCCCCTGTGGGTGCTGTTGTATTGGCCCAGGTCACATAGGTTGCATATGGAGTTTGTAGACAACTCTACAGTGCATCCAGGCAAGTTTATTAATTACTGCTGCACATTGGAGCGTTTCTGCATCTTTGTAAGCAATCTTACTGAAATTAGTCTGCCAAAACATTCTGCAGCACCAGTAGCTCCAGCCCTAGAAACAGAAACTTATGCTGCTTACCCTCTATTTGTTTCTGTCTCCTTTGTGCACCTGAGCCCACAGTGAATACTACTACAAAGGCGTATCTATAAAGCAAGCTGATGTACAGCCTTGCTGTGTTTCACATCTGATTATGAATGATTCAATATTGAGACACAAGCTTCATCCGATCCATCTGCTATAATAATGTGTGTTAGAAAGCCAGGCATCCATTTCATCAGATTGGTATGAAACAAAACCAAATGCTGCTAATGCGTTTCCTGTTTCTCATGTAATAAGGAACATTTAATTGGAACAATTTGCTGAGCTAGAGAGCGAAATACAGGTTCCTGATAACCGTTTTCTTTTTATATGCATCAGTTACTCTCTCTTGGCTTTTCATAAAGTGGATTTTGCGGTTAGTAAGTTACCTTGCTACTTATTTTCCCCGGAAATTTAAGGGCTTTAAAAAATTAAATAAAACAAAAAACAAAAACACAATATTTATTATTTTTGTGTCTTAATAAAATTTTGACATTTTTAAGTACCTGCTCTACGTACTTTCATCATCCACCCCGGTTTGCAATTGTCTATCGGCAGTTCTGCCGTTGAGCTTGCAACACTGGGATTGGCCACCTATCTGCTACCCTGCTACGTCTGACTCTTTGCAACCGCTGATTGGCGTTTGGTATTCACGTGGTCGGATCATTTGGGTTTGTCTGTCGGGTGACTTGAGGTCCCGGCCTGCGCTGTTAGGCACCTTCGAAGTGCCGCTCTCTATGTGAGGACCCATCTGGTCTGAGCCTGTGACCAATTTGTATATTTGTCGCTCTAGACGATATTGCTCTATGAGGCGCCTCTTTCTCTGTCTCCACAGGTCGCTCTTACCTGGCAGAGGAGTCTTAACCATGATCACTAAAGTGGCTCTCCCAGGACAAGGCTGGTTCATTGCGCTCTGAGCCCGCCGACCTCTGCGATTTTCTGCAAAAAAAAAAAAAGTTAAAACATTTTTTTTTCACAAAATAAAAAAATAAATTAAATCTGCTTAGCACCCAGGTGAGAAAGTGCTTAGCACTCAAAGGGTTAAAGTGATATGAAACCCACTTTTTTTCTTTCATGATTCAGGCAAATCATACAATTTTAACAACTTTCCAATTTACTTCAATTACCAAATTTGCTTTACTCTCTTGTTATCCTTTGTTGAATGAACAACAATGCACTGCTGGTTGCTAGCTGAACACATCAAATGAGCCAAAGAGATGTGTATGTGTGTGCAACCATCAATCAGCAGCTAACTCCCAGTAGTGCATTGCTGCTCCTGAGCGTACCGAGGTATGTTTTTCAACAAAGGATAACAAGAGAAAAAAACTCAGATTATAAATAAAAAATACTCAGTCCCACTATAAGAATGATACCAAGTATCACAGAGGCGCCACTGTCAGGCAGGTGAATAATCCGGATGATTAGATGCCACGGTCAGCTCTTCAGAGAATGCCAGATATCTGGATGTTAGAAACAAAAAAAGGAAAGAAATGCGGCGCTCCAATGGCGTAGTAACTCGGGGTAAAATCCCACAGGTGATGAAACCCCCTTTGTGCAGAATACTCGGAGTAGCAGCACTTATTGCAAATTGCTAATTAGTGCAGTCTGGGTCCTTAAGAGCTCCCCAGCTAGCTCACACCGGTCACTGTCAGCAGTCAATCTATCGCCAAATCCCACAGCAAACGCCATATTCCATACAGGATTAGTGACAGGCTGGATAAACAGATGACTTGGAGTTAAAATGTGGTTAAAACCAAATAAAAGCTGAGTTTCGCAAGTACACCTTGCTTCCTCAAGCAGCTAGTGAACAATGACCGGATACAAAGATATATACACAAACCAATCAAATCATAATGAAACACACCTGTATATTATTGCTGTGGGATTTGGTGATAGATTGGCTGCTGACAGTGACCGGTGTGAGCTAGCTGGGGAGCTCTAAAGGACCCCGACTGCACTATTTTGCTGCTACTCTGAGTATTCTGCACAAAGGGGGTTTCATCACCTGTGGGATTTTACCCTGAGTTACTACGCCATTGGAGCGCCGCATTTTTGTTCCTTAATTAGATAATAGAAGTAAATAGGAAAGTTTTTTTAATTTTGCATGCTCTCTCTAATTCATACGTTACAGTTTGACTCTACTACTGTCCCTTATAGATTCTTAAGAAATTTCTCCCCCCTGGGTACAGTAGAACAATAATTAATAATAATAAAAAAGCAACTCTTTTGTAATAAAGATAAGTGAGAATACAAGGAAACCTTTAGATGCTGGTGGTGAAATTTAAAGAAAGTTATATTAAAGGGATAGGAAAGTTAAAATTTAAACTTGCATGATTCAGACACAAAATGTAATTTTAAGACCCTTTTAAATTCACTTATTTTTAAATGTGCCTGGTACTCTTGGTATCCCTTGTTGATAAAGAATACGCACATATCCTACACTAGTGGGAGCTAGCTGCTGATTGGTGCCTGCACACATTTGTCTCTTGTAGTTCAGCTAGCTGCAAGTAGTGCAATGCTGTTCCTTCAACAAAGGATAACAAGAGTGTTAAGCACATTTGATAATAGAAGTCAACTGGAAAGTTGTTTAAAATTGTATGTTCTATCCAAATTATGAATGAAAATGTTGTGGTTTCCTGTCCATTTAAACATTAAATACATGCAAGATATGATGATGGATTTTAACCTTTTAATGCCGTTATGCCGTTGTATTCCGTCACAACGGCACTGGGCTTTAAAGCCGTAATGACGGAATACAACGTCATCGCAAACGGCTGTCCTAAAGCCTACTAGGCCTGCAGGATTTGATCACGGTCTGGAGGGCATTCTTAGCGTCTTAGGGACACCCCCAGACCCGATCCCATAATTGAAATCTCACAACCTTTTGCACGATCGCGTGATTTCAATTTGTCTATATCGGAACGCTGTTCCGATGTAGACTTTTTAACCCAGTCATGAAAGGGTTAAGCAAAGATTAGCCTAAGTTTAATATGTAGAGGTAAATGTTTAGTTTCAATAAAGTACTCTTGGAATTATATAGTAACAGTACTCTTGGAATTATATAGTAACGTGTTTGAACTAGTTTTTTATGTATCTGTCGTCTTATGAGAAGGATTAGAGACCGATATAAATCAGGCAATAAAATAGGGGTCGTACATTTCACACAGCCTTGTTTGGACAGCCTCTTTTGTTGTCTTGTTTTATATATGTACCAATATTTTCTCAGCAGGAGAGTGAGATAACAGAAAAACTTAAATTCAACTATGGTGGCACTCATTACTTTATAGTAGAATTTAGAAAACCAACAATTTTCAGAGTTTAATTGTATAGTAAAAAAAAAATAATAACAAATATATATATATATATACTTTTTTTGTCCCCCTTTTCTGTAATTTAACGTTCATATTACAGTATCATACTGTTTAATATCTTTTTTTAACACCTCTTGGTTTTGTGTAAAATTGTGCTCGTTTCTCGCTCCCTATGAAGCCGAAAAGCAAAGTCTGTAGCCTTTAAATCAAGTAGCAGGTTTAGGCAATTTACAGCATTTCTAAAACCTTTTTTTACACAAAAGCAAAAAGTGAGACATCTCTCTTTAATGAGAGGTGAAGGTTTGAAAGAATCCTGTTGCAGGTCCCAGTATGTTCCTCCTGTTAGACATTAGTTTTGTTTTTGTATTTGCTTTAATCAAAAAGTGAGCTTGCCCCCTTTTTTTTCCAGATATTACTGTTAATAGACATTGAGCTGTCTTACATCAACACAAATCATGAAGATTTTATTGGATTTGCCAAGTAAGTTGATTGCCTTTATATTGCATGTAGTTTTGTAACCTGAATGCCTTTTAATATTCATAATTTATCACCAAAGTGTTGAATAACATATTTAAATAAATATGCATTTTTCTTTAGTAGTAACTGATAAACCAAAACATTTTGAAAAGCAACAATCACAAAAAATAAATCTGTGAGTGCTGAACATTGTGAGTTATTAAATGGGATAAACCATCTAAAACAATAGCTCTAAAGACATTTTTTTTTACTACTAATAAAGTGATATTTTATCATAAATGCATGAAATGCCTTCAAACAAATATTGTAATAAAAACCTATCTGCATACATATAAATCTATATATACAGTACATACACATTTTCACCTCTGGTATGGAGAGGGGAAAAAAGGAAATCTGTTTAAAGTGATTCTTAAATTTGTTAACTTAACGCAGAGCATACACAGTTAGTTTGCAAAACAGGGGGACTTTCATTGATCACATTTTTCTAACACACTTTATCTGAAAAACATTTTCCATTTTGTGAAGGTAAACATACCGCCGTTCCTCCGCCCGTATCTCATCCTCCATCTAGCTAGGCAATGACTAATCTGGCTTCATCCAATCGTTGTGTGCCCCACGTGGTGTCCAGCCAGAATCGTCATCACTCAGCTATAGAGAGTGAGATGCGGGCGGAGGAACGGCGGTATGTTTACCTTCACAAAATTGAAAATATTTTTCAGATAAAGTGTGTTAGAAAAATTTGATCAATGAAAGTCCCCCTGTTTTGCAAACTAACTGTGTATACTCTGCATTAAGTTAACAAACTTTGCATTTGCAATCACTCTATACTAAAGGGAGATGAAAGTCAAAATTGAACGTGCAATTTGCTATATTTATTATATTACATTGTAGAGCAGCAGTGTTTGCAACAGTGTATAATATTATTACAAGTATTATTGCAATACTATAATGATGAATATACATTCACGTCCCCGAGTCTGCATAAGTAAGCTAGCTCTTCAATAAAGGTTACCAAGGAACCAAGCCAATTTGGTAATAGAAATATTTTAAAGTTGTTCAAATTGCACGCGGTTTAAATTTGTTTATGCTGTTTAAATTTATACTAATATTGCACTGTTTTGCACGTCATACTAATGTTTGTTGATTTACAGATACCTTGTACGAATGTCCTATTGGCTTTAGCAGGAAGTACCTACAACCCAATGAGAATTAACATTAATGAGCATTATTAGGAAGACATAACTGATTATAGCTTTGTATGTTTCAATTTAAATGTAAACTTCTTTTACTAAACAAATTTTCATATAAAAATAAATTCAGCATGTTTAGATGTTGCTCTTTCATACAGACAGAATTGTTTTGAGTAGAATCACTTTAAGTTTTCATTACTAGTCAGTACTGCAGATGTTTAGCAAATTCACGAAGGCAATATTTTTTCTACCTGTACGATAAGTATTAAACGCACTTAATTTCCAAGGCAGAATTAAATAAGTTTACAGTTCAACTCTATTTAAATAGGGAAACGGGAAACGCATATTGCATGGTATGTGTCTTATCATTTATTTGTATAGCACCGCAAAATTCTGTAGTGCTTTGTTTATACAGATAAATCACATGACTTTATGGTGAATTTTAACAAGGTCTCCACAAAATTTAGTACAAGCACAAAATGTTTTTTAAAGCTAAAAAATAAACACATTTTAAAATGCTTACTTTATAATGCTAGAAAATGTGGATTTACCCTGCTTCCAAACAAGGATGGTTATTTATTAAATATATCATCCTTGGCCTGTAGGGATAGGCTTAAAGGGACACTGTACTCAAATTTTTACTTTCGTAATTCAGATTGAGCATGACATTTGAAGCAACTTTCTAATTTACTCCTTTTATCAAATTTTTTTCATTCTCTTGGTATCTTTATTTGAAATGCAAAAATGTAAGTTTAGATTCCGGCCCATTTTTGGTGAACAACCTGAGTTGTCCTTGCTGATTGGTGGATAAATTAATTCACCAATAAAAAAAGTGCTGTCCAGAGTACTGAACCCAAAACAAGCTTAGATGCCTTCTTTTTCAAATAAAGATAGCAAGAGAACAAAGAAAAATTGATAATAGCAGTAAATTAGAAAGTTGCTTAAAATTGCATGTTCTTTCTGAATTGCAAAAGAAAAATCTTGGGTACAGTGTTCCTTAGAAGTCTTTCCTAGAGGACTTAAAGGGACAGTTTGCTGTAAAATGTTCTCCCCTGTAATGATGTGTTCAGAATGATTCATTTTACCAGCTGGAGTGTATAAAATTGTTTACAAATCTTTCCTTTACCTTTATTATGTCATTTGGAATAATTGTTTTACTTGTTGAAACCTTCTATACTTAAAATCTCAGTACTGCACTATTGGTTATAAAAAAAAAAGTACTGTAAACAAGAGACAGCAGCAAAAATCAATCTCCTAGACGTGGGTGGGGAGACAGCCCATTTGGGGTCTGTCTTCAGCACCTTTGAATATAATGAACTCTTTTTAACTTATTTCCTAAGTACAGTGTCAGTTTTAGGTCTTAGACATGCTGTCTTACAGCACCAATATTGTAGCTGGGGGAAAATAGCTTCTGGTTGTGCCCACCTCCTGCAAACTCACAACAATTTTCAAAAGTAGCCATAATTTTAATTTATAAGACAAATGTTCTTATTTCATCCTCTCACATGTGTTGTATCCAGAAAGGTATAGAACAGAGTTAGCCAATGTTCTTAGAGGCTGGTGACTGGCAAAGTTTTAAATATATGCTTTATTCACTTGATGTTGTACTTCTAAATAAACCTCAATATATTCAAATATAAAGGTTGGTGCAAAAGTATCATAAGCCTTTTGTAAGACTAATTTTGATAAAGTTTGTAGATGAGAGCAAATTTAAATTTTCAGAGCACACAGAGCTGAAGAAACTGTGCGGCTATTTTAGGAGGCCAATAGTTTGTATTATGTATGTATGCAAGCAGGGAAAATACTGCAAGGTTTTTCTAATTTTTACCAGCAAAATAACTAAGGCATGTAAATTACTAACTCTATCTACATTTAAACGTTTATTTAAATAGCCCATTATTTGTTTTTGACTTCACTGTCCCTTTAAAGGACCAAACATTGCTCGTCCTTACCTTCAGGGTTGGTTTCTGTACTCAGTCTGTTTCTTCATACTTTTAGTTGTTTTCAGGTTCTACCACTTCTGCAATTGTCACCTTTTGGCTGTGAATCATAAAACTTAATCAGGGATGTAGGTGCATGGATGTTGAGCCCTTACAGCCTTTTTGTGGAAGCATTTTCTACCTGCTCCATAGGTCATGGGCTATATACCCAACAGGACAAAATGTTGTTCTACTAGAAGTGAGAAGAAATGTAGTGCTAAGTATTAATCTATTGTTTTCAAATAGTAGAACTGTAAATGTTCTTATGGTGGAATATAGCAGTGCCCTAATAACATTGTGCACAGTTTCAGGCATGTTCTAGTCTACCTGTTGTAACGCTGCTCTCACTAAACTGCATGGCTTGTTTCCCATTTAGTAGTGTATTTGTTGCACGTAGATTTTGGTTTACAGAACAGCATGGACATTTTTTGTTTGTTCTATCTTCTTCAATATTCACTTTTTCCTGCTCCCTTTCTCTGTTTCTCATTCTTCTGTTGGTAATCTTTCTCCTGTTTTTTATTTTTGCTGTTACTTCTGACGTGCACTTTCTCTCTTCGTTCTCATGATCACCACTCGCTCTCCCTTCTATCACCTCCCAGCTGTTACTATACAGAGCAGACGATTCCAGGGTGGGTATTGTATAAATGTACAAGTTGCAGTAAGTCCAATGTTTGAGAAAGTAGTAGATTTGCTTCTAGACACAAATATGTAGTCCATAGTTAACTTCCTGTATACTGAATTCTTCTAGTAAAACAGAAGAAAAACACTAGTATTCCAATACCACTGTATATTTGAATCAAATGCATGGTAAAATACGCAGATGTCAGCCATCATAAAAATACCAAATAGCTGAAAATTAATAAACTAATATTTTAACATTTGTTCTGTAAAATTACAACTGTTACAACAAAGCAAATCAAAATATACACAGATCAAATAATAGGAGTAGATGCAAAAAAGGAAACTGCTAAATGAGGAAGGGACAGTGTTTAGTCCCGAAACGTTACAGCACAAAATAAAGAATTTTTGTTGACTATGCTGTCCAGAGTCCAGTGAGTGCTTATCCCCATATCCCAAACTGTCTATATATATATATATATATATATATATAGAGAGAGAGATATAATGGTGTAAGCATCAAACAAAGCTGGACAGCAGGACCATACAAATATATATACAGTATATAGTCAGTTACAAAAGAGGACTGCACTCGCTGGGTTTAGTTTCAAAAGAAATAATAAAATCACTTTAATAAATTTTTATTATTTCTTTTGAAACTAAACCCAGCGAGTGCAGTCCTCTTTTGTAACTGACTGTATCATCGACTCAGCACCCTGGTTGACGTCCCTATTGCATTGTGAGTGCAGACACACACAGAGATTTTATATATATATATATATATATATATATATATATATATATATATATATATATATATATATATATATATATATATATATATATATATATATATATATATAATATTTATTATGTGTGTGTATGTATGTGTATATATGTGTATATATATATATATATATATATATATATAGTGTATATGTTTGTTTTTTAACGCTCCATCAAACAATGTTTTTTGTCACATTTCAAGTTCCAATAATGTAATAATGCATCATAATAATGTGCGACAAATTATTGAGGAACAGGTTTTAAGACAAAGCTGAGGGGTTCGATGTCAGTCTAGTAGGGGCTCAAGCCAAGTTTATTTTGGTCATCTGTGAAAGGGCTATTTCCATCTAAAGGGGAGGAGAGTCCACGGCTTCTTTCATTACTTGTGGGAATTAAGAACCTGGCCACCAGGAGGAGGCAAAGACACCCCAGCCAAAGGCTTAAATACCTCCCCCCTACCCTCATCCCCCAGTCATTCTTTGCCTTTCGTCACAGGAGGTTGGCAGAGAAGTGTCAGAAGATTCAGAGTAGTCTCTTATGGAGGGTAGTACTCTTCAGAATGGGACTGAAGTTTTAAGTAGTCCTGTCAGCCTCTCAGTGAGAGCATGGGTGAAAGTTATAGTCTGGAGGTGCAGGCAGAGTCTTTCTGCGAAACCATCCTGACTCTCATTAACAGCTCCATAAGCAATCAGTGTTGACGAGTTTCGCTGCCTGCTTCCTACACTTGATAGGCCGTGTTCCTGTTCCACAGCATAGATTCTGGTAAGATCGTTTCATTTTTATATACATAATAACGCAAGAAGACAGGGTCGCAGTGTGACATCTTTTATCTTTATAGAATCAAGGGTTAATATCCCTGGAAAGGGGTTTGTACATAATGTTATGTCATTGCTGCGATATGTGTGAGATGAGGCTCTGGCAATGGTGGACTACAGGTGTCATTTTTGGGAGTTTATTACGCGGCCGATTTGGCATGTTTTTTCTCCCTAGTGCAGGGGCAGTCCTGCGTGGCACTCCATGTGACCGGGGGGGGGGGGGCTATTCAACTTCCTCTTCTTGTCCAGCAGTTGCAGGAGACAAAGCGTTTATTTCTGTGGTCCGGGTCTGAGGTGGTGAGTTCACCGGCCATTGGAGGTATAAAGGTGCCATTTATATAGTATATTTAGTCCGTAATAAAGGCGTAAGCTATGGAGGACTCTGACGCGTTGGAGGGTACTCCCTTTTTAACAGGGACAACTCTTTTAAGTCTAATACCTTTGTTTATTGTGAGGAGGTTCTGGTAGATCCGCCTGCTCAACTCTGTTCCACATGCCTTGATAAGATTACTACATCTAGAAAGAATAAGATGTTTAGTAGTACTGAGCCGTCCACCTCTGAGGGTTCTTCGTCCCGTGAGGTGCGTTCCCTATATTCATCTCCGATTACACATGCAGCTCCCCAGTGCACGCCTAATCCTCCTGAGTGAGGGGGCCGCTGGCCGTCAGATCTTGCGGATTAGCTGCAAACGGTGGTATCTGCAGTGATTAGTGCCTTACCACGTTCTGCTAACCGCAAGCGTAGGGTAAAACCTTGCGGCTCGGCCCAGGGGTCATCTACTCCAATGGATATCTCGGAAAGATTATCCGCTGACTAGGACAACTGACTCTTCGGAGGACGTTCCTTCTGGGTCGGAGTCCGTGTCATCTAAACCTCCGGCTGCGGAGGAACCAGACTTTAGGTTAAGGATGGAAAATTTACGCTTTCTACTGAAGCAAGTGCTTGCTACATTGGAGGTTCCAGGACCGAAATTACTGGAAGAACCTTTGATTCCTAAACTTGATAAAGTATATGAGGACAGGGTGGTTCCTCAGACCTTCCTGGTTCCTGTTGAGATGGCTAAAATTAATAAGAATAAATGGGAGAAGTTGGGTTCATCTTTTTCCCCGTCCTTTAAGAAACTGTTCCCCCATTCCAGACTCTCAGCTCGAGCTATGGGGGACTGTCCCTAAGGTGCTATCTCCACGCTCGCAAAGTTTACGACGATTCTCAAGGATAGTTCATTGTTTAAAGAGCCCATGAATAAAAAGTTAGAAAACATGTTGAGAAAGATGTTTCAGCACACAGGGTTTGTTTTTCAGCCAGCGGCGACGGTAGCCGGAGCTGCGACATATTGGTATGAATTCCTGTCAGAGATGGTTGAGAGGGAGATTCCCCTTGACGGGATACAGGATAGAATTAAGGGCTTGAGGGTAGCTAATTTTTTCATTTGTGATGCCAATATGCAGATTTTTCGCCTGAATGCAAAAATATCAGGTTTTTCCATCCTAGCCCGTAGGGCTCTGTGGCTGAAGTCATGGTCTGCGGACATGACCTCTAAATCTAGGCTTCTATCCCTTCCCTTTCAGGGAAAGATCCTATTTGGTCCAGGACTGGACTCGATCATATCCAAGGTCACGGGAGGCAGGGAGCCTTCCTGCCACAGGATAAGAAGGTTAGATCTAAGGGAACTACTTTTCGTCCCTTTCGTTCGGACAAGACCCATCGCCAGGGAGCTTGGAAGCCAGCTCAGTCTTGGAATAAGTCCAAGCAGTACAAGAAGCCCGTCGAGACAAAATTGGCTTGAAGGGGCGGCCCCTGACTGGTCAACGGACCGACTAGGGGGCAGATTATATCTCTTCATAGAAGCCTGGTTGCAGGATGTTCAGGACTCTTGGGTTTTGGAGGTCATTGCCCAGGGTTACAGGATAGGTTTCAGATCTCATCCATCCAGGGGCAGATTCCTCCTGTCAAACCTGTCTTAAAGACCAGAGAAGAGAGACGCCTTTCTAGAATGTGTGAGGGATCTCTCTTCCCTCTGAGTAATTGTACCAGTACCTCAAGCAGAGAGAGGTCTAGGGTACTATTCAAACCTTTTTGTGGTCCCAAAGAAGGAGGGCACGTTCTGCCCGATTATGGACCTAACAAGTGTCTGGCAGTTCCATCATTCAAAATGGAAACTATCAGATCTATTCTGCTCCTAGTTCAAGAGGGACAGTTCATGACACCAATAGACTTGAAGGATGCCTACCTTCATGTTTTAAACCACAGGGATGACTTCAGGTTCCTGAGATTTGCATTTATGGACCAAGACTTCCAGTTTGTGGCCCTTCCCTTCGGTCTGGCGACAGCCCCGAGAGTCTTCACAAAGGTTCTAGGAGCACTACTTGCAGTAGCCAGATCCAGAGGCATTGCTGTGGCGCCCTATCTGGATGGCATCCTAGTCCAGATGCCGTCGTTCATTCTCGCAGAGGAACACTCGAGGTCTCTTCTCCAGTCTCATGGGTGGAAGATAAACTCAGGAAAGAGTTCCCTGGTTCCCAGCAACAGGGTAGAATTCCTGGGCACGATAATAGTCTCTATCCATGAAGATATTTCTCACAGATCAGCGACGCAGGAAAATTGCGTCCACGTGTCTCGCCTTTCAGGCCTCCTCCAGACCCTCTGTGGCTCAGTGTATGTAGGTGATTGGGCTCATGGTATCCATCATCGATATTATTCCATTCACCAGCTTCCACCTCAGAGCTCTTCAGCTGTGTATGTTGAGGCAGTGGCGATAACTCAGATCTATCCCAACAGATTTCTCTGGACGATCGGACGAGGGAATCCCTCTCTTGGTGTATCCGTCCGGATCAACTGTCCCAAGGGACATCCTTCCTGAGACCGTAATGGGCGATTGTGACCACAGACACGAGTCTGGCAGGATGGGGAGCTTTTTGGGGTGCCATGATGGCACATGGAAGGTGGACTCGAGAGGAGTCTCTCCTCCCGATCAATATTCTGGAACTTCGAGCCATCCATGCTCTGAAAGCTTGGCCTCTCCTGGGGTCGTTCAGCTTCATCAGATTCCAGACAGACAGCATTTCCTCGGTGGCCTACATCAACCATCAGGGGGGACAAGAACCTCTCTAGCAATGGCGGAGGTATCTCGGATATTGGTATGGGCAGAGTTCCACAACTGCTCGCTATCAGCAATCCACATTCTGAGTGTGGACAACTGGGAAGCGGATTTTCTCAGCAGTCAATCCTTTCATTCGGGAGAATGGTCACTCCACCCGAGGTGTTTGCGGAGATCTGTCACAGATGGGGGACGCCGGAGATAGATGTCATGGCGTCCAGACTCAATTGTAAGCTACGCGATCAAAGGATCCCCAGGCGGAGCTGGTCGATGCCTTAGCGGTGCCTTGGGGTTCCACCTAGTTTACATTTTTCCACCGTTGCCACTTCTCCCTCGTGTAGTGGCCCGCATCAAGCAGGAGCAAACTTTGGCTATTCTGATTGCTCTGGCGTGGCCGCAGAAGACGTGGTTTGCGGATCTGGTGGGTATGTCATCTTCTTCACCATGGAGGTTGCACTATCACAGGGATCTGCTGGTTCAGGGTCCTTTCCAACATCAAAATCTAGATTCTCTGAAGCTGACTGCGTGGTTATTGAATGCTTAGTCTTAGCCAAGAGAGGATTCTCTGAGAGACTGATTGATACTCAAGTTCAGGCCAGGAAGCCGGTCACTCGTCGCATCTATCATAAGGTGTGGAGGACTTGTCCTGGTGTGAGAAACATGGTTATCCTTGGCACAAGGTGAAGGTATCCAGGATTCTATCCTTTCTCCAAGATGGGTTGGAGAAGGGACTTGCCACCAGTTCCTTAAAGGGACAGATTTCGGCGTTATCTGTTTTGTTGCACAAGAGGCTCGCGTAGCTTCCTGATATTCAGTCTTTTGTTCAGGCTCTGTCCAGAATCAGGCCTGTCTTTAGTCATTCTATCCACCCTGGAGCTTGAACTTGGTTCTTAAGGTGTTGCAGAGGGTTCCGTTTGAACCTATGCACTCTATTGACATTCTTGGAAGGTTCTCTTCCTGTTGGCCATTGCTTCGGCACGCAGAGTATCTGAGTTGGCGGCCTTGCAATGTGAGCCTCCTTATCTGTTTTTTCAAGCTGATGCGGCTGTTCTACGCACTGGTTTGGGATTTTTTCCCAAGGTTGTGTCTAACCGTATCATCAATCAGGAAATAGTTGTTCCTTCTTTGTGTGCTAATCCTCCTTCCCCTAAAGAGAGGTTACTTCATAATTTGGATGTGGTTCAAGCCTTGAAGTTTTATCTTCAGGCTACGAAGGATTTCAGA
Source organism: Bombina bombina (assembly GCF_027579735.1). Classification (NCBI taxonomy): domain Eukaryota; kingdom Metazoa; phylum Chordata; class Amphibia; order Anura; family Bombinatoridae; genus Bombina; species Bombina bombina. The sequence continues at coordinate 144,095 of NW_026511666.1, forward strand.
CAGTCGACCTCACTTTTTGTAGTGTATTCAGAGAAACGCAAGGGGCAGAGAGCCTCTTCCACTTCTTTGTCCTTTTGGTTGAGGAGCATGATTCGCTTGGCTTACGAGATTGCGGAACATAAGCCTCCTCAATGGATCAGGGTTCATTCAACTAGAGCTGTGGCTTCTTCTTGGGTCTTCAAGAATGAAGCCTCTATGTAGCAGATTTGTAAGGCGGCTACATGGTCCTCCTTACATACTTTTACAAAGTTTTACAAATTTTACGTTTTTGCTTCGTTAGAAGCAGTTTTTTAGAGAGAGGGTTTTGCAGACTGTGGTGCCCTCAGGATAGGGTCCGCCTCCCTTTTACCCTCCCGTTTGTTCATTCAGTGTCCTCTAGTGCTTGGGTATTTGTTTCCCACATGTAATGAATGAAGTTGTGGACTCTCCTCCCCTTTAGATGAAAAATATAAATTATGCTTACCTGATAATTTAATTTCCATCGTGGGGAGGAGAGTCCACGACCACCGCCGTTTCTCCGGTAGGCGGACCTAAATTTAGTTTTGTTCTTTTGTCACAATTTTACCCTGATATTTCTCCTACTGTTCCTTGTTCCCTCGGCAGAATGATGAGGGGAATGGGGGGGGGGATATTTAAACCTTTGGCTGGGGTGTCTCCTCCTGGTGGCCAGGTTCTTAATTCCCACAAGTAATGAATGAAGCCGTCGTCTCTCCACCCCACGATGGAAATGAAATTATCAGGTAAGCATAATTTGTTTTTATTTATTTGTACTCAATTTGAGTTTAGAAAGTTGGCTAGGGTTATGTGTCTTAACTAATTCAAAGAACAGTACTTCTAATGAATGAGTTTAGCATTTTTGCACAGCACACTTGAACAGATTTATTAATTAAGCGTGTAACTTGCAGCTGTTTTCTCATTTATGGCAGTGAGTTGTTAAGAGCATGCAGATTTTTACTTTTTAGTTAGTTATTAAAGGTATCGCCTCTGCATCAACCTTTGTTAAACAAACCAATTTATGATTAATCCCCAATTTAAAAAAAAAATAAAAATTTTAACATGCAAATTTGTGCACAGCAGTACCCATTCAAGAGGGGAAATAAACACTTTATGGTGCAGAGAAAAAAACTATATTTTGTAGATTCAGTGCTTTTGCTTTTCTTCTAGTTGCTTTGCTTACTAGTATTTATTCAAAAGTTTAAACAAGACAAAAAAAAATTTCTCTTGGTCCATGCTTTTGAAAATGTGAGACGCATTGATTAATTCTTCTTGTTGCCAATCTCTTTATGGTTAATTTCTTTACCAAAAAAGTTATGGTAAACTCTTCCCTTTGTATAAACAGGACTGGAATGTTAGCAATATTTTAGATGGGGTTTAATTGATCGGTTGTAATGATGATGCGCTTTATCTCACTTTTTAATATAGTGCTGAAATTGAAATACCCCCGGCCGTCCACTTCAAAAGTATTTTTTTGTGAGCCAATCGGCCGTCCACTTCAAAAGTATTTTTTTGTGAGCCAATCGTTCTAAAATCAGCGCTCTAGCCATATGGCACTCACACAATTTATTATTATAGCTAGAGTGCAGATTAGAGAACAGTTCAAACCACTCACAAAAAAATACTTTTAAAGTGGTCTTCCAGAGCAAAGTTTAGTTAAAGTGAATGTCAAGTTAACATGACATCCTTACGGCATTGTATATGCGACGGATACCCTGGCTACTCTGACTGGGTAGCTCCGCCAAAAGGGTCCTGCTTCCTCCCTGCCGACTGCAGCTGTGTAGCCGCCAAGTGATTACAGCCAGTAGCCCACCCCTGATACCAGACAGTACCAGTATTCAGGATCATACCCTGTGACAGGCTCCTGCTAGAGGGTCCTTCCTATCCCTGACAACAGACTGCTATGTAGAAAGTGATTATAGCAATCCCCACCCAAATAACTAGACAAGCTAGCATTCAGGTGAAACAAGAACTGATTTTATTAGGAAACACACACTCCTTTTATACACAAACAAAGTGTCTTATCTTACTCCCAAATTTCCCGCCATTCCCCCCCCTCCAGACAGGCTGGCGCCTGCCATAGCAACTACAGTTCCACAGAGACCCAGGACCCAGGGGTGGTGGTTTTGGGGTAATCCCGGGGGAGTCAAAAAGCGGCATGATTCGTTACTAGGGATCCCAAAGGAACTCCCCTCCGGCAATTCCCCCAACTCTTGTCCTCCCTAGGGGCTACCAAAAGAGCGGAGCTCTGGGGCAAAGGGCCGCTGGAACCACCAGAGGTAAAGTGAGCGGGTGTCTGGCGTGATGCAGCTGACCGGGCGTTCCAGGAGCCCGGCCAGCCTGAGAAGGGTTAGGCCGGTATCCGTTGCAGAGCAGCCGGCAGTTCCAGGAGCCCGGCCAGCCTAGAAGGATTTTCCCGGTCAGAGATCAACACTTCTCTGACAAAGTTCACATAGTAAAAACAGCAGATATCACAAATCTTGGAGATCCCGTAAGCCTTGAATTGGCCAAATCTGATGTAGATCTAGACTCTTAAAGGGTCGGCCTGGGGCTGTCTGGCGGTTGCCCTCCACTTGTCCGCTGCAGGGAGAGGTCATCCCATCCCTCCTGGACTTGGGGCATCCATGGTGTTTCCCGCAGGCCTTCAATCCCTGCTCCTGGAGCGCAGGGATAGTCACCCAATCCAGAGTCCCAAACAAGTTTTCCAAGGCCGGCTCCAAAACAGTAGCTCCCCCACAAGTCCCAGTGTCTTTAAGTCCAATGACCACACTGCCTCCCTCTGTGACACCCGGCCGAGTACCTGCCGACCCACCCACAAACAAAGCCATTTCCGGTTTCCTGGCTGTAGGTTGAAATTGCTCCTTGGTGGGGCAGGCAAAGCTCGGGTGCCCAAACTTGTGGCACCAACTGCATGAGCGGGTATACCTCCTTCCCAATGCGACTCCTGGACAGGTATAGGGTAGGGATCATGTCAAGCTGCTGGGGAGAGAGACTGGCTGTCTCGTCTCCCAGAAAAGGTATCTACCACTGGGGAGGGAGGTTGGCTACCTCTGCTCCCTGGGAAACTGCTCTGCCGCTGGGGAGGGAGACAAACTGTCTCCTCTTCCAGGTATGGGTTCTGTGGAAGGGGAGGGAGGCAGACTACCTTAGCTCCCGGGGGACGGTTCTGCCACTGGGGAGAGAAGCAGACTGCCGTCTCTCCCTGCACCTGGTTCTGCCGCTAGGGAGAGAGACCGACGGTCTCCTCTCCCAGGAAGGGGTTCTTCTGACTGGGAGGGAGGACGACTACCTTTGCTCCCGGGGGAAGGTTCTGCCGCTGGGGAGAGAAACAGTCTGCCGTCTCTTTCGGTACCTGGCTCTGCCGCTGGGGAGAGGGACCGGCTGGCTCCTCTCCCAGGAAGGAGTTCTGTTGATGGGGAGGGAGGACGACTACCTCTGCTCCCGGGGGATGGCTCTGCCTCTGGGGAGAGAAATTGACTGCCATCTTTCCCTGCACCTGGCTCTGTCGCTGGGGAGAGAGACCAACTTTGAAGGGGATGGAGGACGACTACTGCCACTGGGGAGAGAAACAGACTGCCGTCTCTCCCTGTACCTGGCTATGTCGCTGGGGAGGGAAATAGACTGTCTCCGCTCTCTGGAAGGGGTTTGGCCGCTGGGGAGAGAGGTCTACCACCTGCTCTCCCTGAAAGGGGTGCTGCTGCTTGGGAGGGAGACAGACTAGCTCCTCTCCCTGGCTTCCCGGAGCTGCTGCAGGTGCTGGGCAGAGGCCAGCGACTCTCTACCCTGTTGCCAGTGCTTCTGCTGAGGTGGTTCCCTGGTCCAAGACCATAAGCTCGGGGTCAGGCTGCTGATCGGGATCTAGCAACTCTTGGTCGCTTATTCCTTGTTGCCACTCCTTGGAGGCCAACCTCCAATGAATTTCAGACTGCTGCAGCACAGCTCCGTGCAGAATCCGTGGCATACTGCTGAACGAGGTCTAGTAGCCTCTTGTATTCCTTTTCCAGTGCCCATTCCTGGAAAATAAGCGATCCCAGATCAGCTACCAGCCAGGATACTCCCGAGAGATCCAGCAGCTTTTCTTGGCAAATGCAAATTTCCTTCACTCTCAGTTTTGACAAGCTCCCAAATTCTGGGTCCTCTGACATATTTTATAATAGTAATCCAGGGCCGCTGAAGCCTCTGTGGGGGTGCCATCCTCCTTCCATGGTCGCACTTGTATAGCGTGCCATCGAAGGGCCCTGTAGCTGTCCTCTAGCCATATCTCTGCCTGGCCCAACTCACCCAGTCTGGATAGCCATATCCCCATGGGCTGCTTTCCCAGGAAAGGCACTCACAAGTCCTGCTGGACCCAGTACCTCTCATCAGCGGTGGGGAGGACCTTTCCAGAACAGTCCTGCTCTTGTTGAACCGCCTCCCTCCATAGTTGCTGGCGGGTAATGTTCCTCCAGCTCAGCTCGTCCTGTTCAGAACCAGTATTGTCCAGATGGGCCTGCATCTCCCGTACTCTCCACAGGAACTCAGCCTCCATGGTTACCAGCTACTATGGCACTTCTCCTCTGTCAGCAGGAACCATGTGGTAGAAGCAGATCCCACCCCTACCAGCCAATGTGACAGATACCCCGGCTACCCCGACTGAGTAGCTCCGCCAAAAGGGTTCTGCTTCCTCCCTGTCGACTGCAGCTGTGTAGCCGCCAAGTGATTACAGCCAGTAGCCCACCCTGATACCAGACAGTACCAGTATTCAGGATCACACCCTGTGACAGGCTCCTGCCAGAGGTTCCTTCCTATCCCTGACGACAGGCTGCTATGTAGCAGAGAAAGTGATTATAGCAATCCCCTCCCAAATAACTAGACAGGCTAGCATTCAGGTGAAACAAGAACTGATTTTATTAGGAAACACTCCTTTTATACACAAACAAAGGGTCTTATCTTACTCCCAAATTTCCCGCCCCTCCAGAAAGGCTGGCACCTGCCATAGCAGCCTTAGTCCCACAGAGTCCCAGGACCTAGAGGTGGTGGTTTCGGGGTGATCATTTGAAAGCTCTCGGTCCCCAGATGCCTCAGTCCAAAAAGTGGCGTGATTCGTTACTGGAGACCGGTGTTACAGCCCGGTAAAAATAGGGGGTTTGGGGTGTCCAAAACCTCCGGTTCCCAAAGGAGCTCCCCTCCGGCGATTCCCCCACCTCTTGTCCTCCCTAGGAGCTACCAATCCCCAAAAGAGCGGAGCTCTGGGGCAAAGGGCCGCTGGAGCCACCAGGGGTAAAGTTAGCGGGTGTCTGGCGTGATGCGGCCGACCGAGAGTTCCAGGAGCCCGGCCAGCCTGAGAGGGGTTAGGTGGGTATCTGTTATGGTGCGGCCAGTCGGCAGTTCCAGGAGTTTTGCCAGCCTAGAAGGGTTTTCACGGTCAGAGATCAGCTCTTCTCTGACAAAGCTCATATATTAAAAACAGGAGATATCACAAATCTGGGAGATCCTGTAAGCCCTGAAATGGCCAAATCTGATGTAGAAAGGAGTCAGGGGGTGGGGGAAGCCTGGGTGGTCTGGTATCTGTGAAAGTATAAACTTTAAAAAAAATTGCATCAGTTTAATTCATTAAATTTTTAAAATTGTTTTATTTTCTTAAAATTTCTACCTTTTTACTGCACCGCCGATAAGCGCAGCTCTCCCATCTACCATACTGTCTAATTGATTGACAGATGACGATTCTTGTTTGAATAATTGTCATCTGTCAATTAATTAGACAGTATGGCGGGCAGGAGAGCTGCGCTTATCGGCGGTGCAGTAAAAAGGTAGAAATTTTAGAAAATCTATTTAAAAAATGTAATGAATTAAACTAATGCTAATTTTTAAAACTCTATATAATGCCGTGAGGATGTCATGTTAACTTGACATTCACTTTAAAGCGTATTTTCATTACAACTGATGAATTAAACTCCATCTAAAATATTAACATTCTGCATCTGTTTATACAAAGTGGAAAGTTTACCATCATTTTAGAAGATTGTTAGCTTTGATGGCTTGGATACAAAAGTCTTGATTCTAATGTTTTTTTTATCTTCTTATTTTTGTATATACGTTTCTTTTAAAGTCTTGATGGCCAATATTTATTAAGTTTGTGTAAAAATAAAATTCACCTGGTGTGATGGAAAATATACATTCTCTATGTACGTTCAGATTCTGTCAAGCTCTGGAAAATATATTTATTTTATTTTTAAGACTCTTTGGGTCTTCCTGAGACATTAATTCTAGTCTAATTGTTCTTTTATTTTATTCTAATCAAACTGGTAAACTGATGATGTGGGAAGAACTTTTTAATATATTAAGGTCTCAGAATAGGTTTTAACACTTTGAAAACTTGTTTGGCTTTCTGAAATCACTCTGCAACCCTCTTGACGTATTAGTTTAGGGAGAAAATTCCTTTTTTCGGATGAAGACATTGTGCTATGAGCTATTGCTTTTTCGCAAGAAATTGTTTCGTCTTCCCAACATGCCATCACTATATTTTGTTTTAATATATTTTTGTCCTCACTTGTTACTTTTAAGTTAAAGTTCTTGTAAACTAGTTTTCTCAACAAAATTTATCTTTACAGAATAATCGGCATAAAAATTTCCTTCCTGGGCGTTTATTATTCTGTGCTTTTTGGGTTTTATTTGTTCTCACACAAATGTGCATAGCAGTCCATGTAGATTAATAGTTTCACTCTCATATACAGTTGTGCTCATAAGTTTACATACCCTGGCAGAATTTATGATTTCTTGGCCATTTTTCAGAGAATATGAATGATAACACAAACACTTTTCTTTCACTCATGGTTAGTGTTTGGCTGAAGCCATTTATTATCAGTCAACTGTTTACTCTTTTTAAATCATAATTACAACAGAAACTACCCAAATGACCCTGATCAAATACCCCTGTTTTAATACTGTGTATTGCACCCTTTAACATCAATGACAGCTTGAAGTCTTTTGTGGTATTTGTGGATGAGGCTCTTTATCTTCTCAGATGGTAAATCTGCCCATTCTTCCTGGCAAAAAGCCTCCAGTTCCTGTAAATTCTTGAGCTGTCTTGCATGAACTACACGTTTGAGATCTCCCCAGAGTGGCTCAAGAATATTGAGGTCAGGAGACTGAGATGGCCACCTTCACTTTATTCTGCTGTAGCCAATGACAGGTCGACTTGGCCTTGTGTTTAGGATCATTGTCATGTTGGAATTTCCAAGTAGGTCCCATGCGCAGCTTCCGGGCTGATGAATGCAAATTTTTCCTCCAGTATTTTTTTATAACGTACTACGTTCATCTTGCTATCAATTCTGACCAAATTTCCTGTGCCTTTTGTAGCTCACACATCCCCAAAACATCAACAATCCACCTCTGTGTCTCACAGTAGGAATGGTGTACCTTTCATCATTGGCCTTGTTGACTCCTTTCCAAATGTAGCATTTATGGTTGTGGCCATAAAGCTAAATTTTGGTCTCATCACTCCAAATGACTTTGTGCCAGAAGGTTTGAGGCTTGTCTCTGTGCTGTTTGGCGTATTGTAAGTGGCATTTGCATAGTAATGGCTTTCTTCTGGCGACTTGACCATGCCTCCTTATTGTGCATCTTGAAACAGCCACACCTCATGTTTTCAGAGAGTCCTATATTTCACCTGAAGTTATTTGTGGGTTTTTCTTTGCATCCTGAACAATTTTCCTGGCAGCTGTGGCTGAAATTTTAGTTGGTCTACCTGACACTGGTTTGGTTTCAACAGAACCCCTCATTTTCCACTTCTTGATTAGAGTTTGAACACTGCTGATTGGCATTCTCAATTCCTTGCATATCTTTTTTTAATCCCTTTCCTGTTTTATACAGTTAAACTACCTTTTCCCGCAGATCCTTTGACAATTCTTTTGCTTTCCCCATGACTCAGAATCCAGAAACGTCAGTGCAGCACTGGATGAAGGATGCAAGGGTCTGTCAGGAGTCCAGAAACTCATTGACCTTTTCTACACACACACACTAATTGCAAGCAAACAGATCACAGGTGAGGATGGTTACCTTTAATAGCCATTCAAACACCTTTGTGTCAACTTGTGTGCATGTTATCAGGCCAAAATCACCAGGGTATGTAAACTTTTGATCAGGGTCATTTGGGTAGTTTCTGTTGTCATTATGATTTAAAAAGAGTAAACACAGTTGATTGATAATGAATGGCTTCGGCCAAACACTAACCATGAGTGAAAGAAAAGTTTTTGTGTTATCATTCATATTCTCTGAAAAATGGACACGAAATCATAAATTCTGCTGGGGTATGTAAACTTATGAGCACAACTGTATGTCCTTTTAGCTACATGTAAATTGAAACTGTAAAGAAAAGGGGGTTACCCTAAATAGCTCTAGTAGCTTTGCTACCCATTGCAGGAATAAGGAATTGTACCATACTAGTACTCAAATATGTTGTCACCATTTTGAGTGTCTCTTAATTGTTGCTTTTGGAAGCTGGTGTGGTTATATGCATAAAGGCCATGTTTAACCCTGTTGGTTAAATCATTTCAAATACATTTTAGTAGGGAAAATCATATTTTAAGGAATGTATTTCCTTAAAAAAATAATTGTTATTCAAAATACAAAGTATACGGTTATCTGTAGGTACATTTACTCTATTAAACTACAATAAAAGCTTTTTTTCTGCTAATATATATGTTTGTCATTTTTATCATGGTTTATATAGGTCCTAAAATGTCTGTCAAGTTCAAAGGTAAACTGGTTTCCGTTTGTATCTTGAAATGCAATCGAACCCTTTATATGTAAGACTGTTGTAGAGTTCTTCCTCTTCTTGTAATGTGACCCTGCTGTAGAACAAAGTATAGCAGTACGGTAAACCTCATCATGTTGGTGATAACTTTATCTGCTTCAGTTGTGGGTTTATAGAGCAATAAGTTTGCATCTCTTTCTACTTGCAGTGCACAACAGAGGAACACGCAGCACAACAAAAAGCGAGCAATTCCTAACCAGGTAAACTGTGCAGCTTCTGCAGTTCACTCCTGTAAGTGCAACACATTTATCACAGTACCAAGAGTCATACAGTCAGGTTTTCTATTTGCTACTGGATTAGTGACACCTGTGCTACAACAGAAAGTGACATCACACTGTGCTCACATAATATGGTAGCATTTACTTAGTTTAATGATACGCCGTCCCTAGAATGACTTTGAATATTAGGCAATCGTGTTTGTTATGGGATTAGCTTGCTAGCAAGGGTTTATAGTCTTTGTGTGCTACTTGTGTCCTATAACTGCTATAATTATTGCCAGGTTTTGGTGAGATAGGTGCGTTGCACATATAGGATTCTCTCTCTCATGCAGTGTTTTTATAAAACAGATCCTCGCGCATATAGTGTGGATTTCCTTTCGCCATCCTCTCAATTTTCTATTAAGAAGCTCTTAATGTCATCGTTCTGTTTCAGTTTCTCACAACGTGCATGTGCATTTTACTATTAAATTGGCATGTATTGATATTAATTTATCACTGACTTTATTGGTTTAATGGGCACAATTATAATATTAACTTGAATATTAATTGCATGTAATTTTTTCCCCTCTCTTCCTTTTTGCTGCTATTCTGCTCTGTGGTTACTTCACTTTCCATGCTACTCCTTCCTCTGTTTGTAACCTTTCTGTCCTAAAATCCCTCTACACCTCTGTTCCTGTCCTTTGTGTCTGCATCATCCTAATCTTGTGGCTCCTTATCCTTACTCAGGGGGAGATTTTGGTAAGTACCTGCCAAGTGCGTGAGACTAACCCAGAATGCATCAGGGAAAAAGGAAACCCACTTCAGAAAATAAATATATAAACCAGTCATAAACTTTATTTTAATACATATTTGTTAGAAAGGATGTGAAACCCCATTTTTTTTTTTTTTTAGTCCCATTTACTTTTATTTTGAAGTTGACTTTGTTTTCATGGTATTCTTTGCTGAAGAGTATATCTAGGTTGGTAGTGTGCACTTGCTGAACACTGTGGCAGCAGTTTTGCAAGAATGCTTTTAAAAATCTTAGAAATGTATCAAACACGGTTGCCAAATAGTGTTCCACACATGTGCACTCTGACTACCTATGTATGCTCGTATATAAAGAATACCATGAGAACAAATTCAGTTTGATAACAGAAGTAAATTGGAACATTGTGTTAAAGTGTATGCTCTTATTACACAGAAGAGGCCAATATAAGCACACTTCTAATAGGGGGCGCTGTCTATATATGAAATAAAATTGATTGTATCTCTAAACAAATGCATACATATACTTCTTTAATACATCCCTTTGAAGCAAAGAATTATTCACACTATGTATAAGAAATTTGTATCTATATATGTATATATATTTATATGCAAACAAAAGTAAGTCTCTATGGATAAGTGTCCTAATAGGAAACCTGTTCAAAACAGATTGTAGTCAGATCTTTGCCTCCGAAATGGAGGCATCACTCTCCTTAAACCTTAGTGTCAGATGATCTAGAACAAAATTGATATGTGTGTATCAATAGCGGACAAAATGAGGATACAGAAAGAACCCCTGATACAGGGTACTCGCATTTCTTTGGAGCACTCAGACAGTGCTATTGGGCGTAGACTGGGTATTTATACAGCAACCCAGCTAACTGATCTCCCTGATGCCTGATGAAACGCGTAGCAAATTGTAAGGAGGGTTAGTTAGCATACCCTGCCTTTTTGGTTCCTGTTTTTACTATCTTTGATATTTGAATAAACCGTTTTGACTTCAAATTAGAACCTTGCACTGCCTGCTCTATACCAATCACTTCCACTGGAAGTATCAAGTTCTAGAGATTCCAGCAATCCTATGTTCCTGTGATTCCTGGGTTCCTGTATTCGGGAGATCAGTTAGCTGGGTTGCTGTATAAATACCCAGTCTGTGCCCAATAGCACTGTCTGAGTGATCCAAAGAAATGCGAGTACCCTGTATCAGGGGTTCTTTCTGTATCCTCATTTTGTCCTTTATTGATACACACAGGCGCCTCTCTCCTCGATATTTTGTTCTAAAGTGTATCGAGAGAGAAAAACTTAATGCCCCCAAGGCATATTTTTTACCTTGGGTGGCATAAACATTTTATAGTATTATTTCATCTAATTTCCATTTAAATATATTGAATTGAGAGGCAAATGTATTAATATGGAGCTTTAAGCTTTAGAAAATCATGTTTCAACCTTTCTAGCTATACTTTTTCTTTTTTTGACAATAGATATATTTTAATAAATTTAAATCCAGATCCATTTATAACTATGCAGGTGAGTTGAAGGTCTTCAGGCAACCAATAAACCATTTAGTAACACTGTGATTAAAAACACCAGTGTTAGTAGTTGAGGGGTTAATATAAGTGTGTTGGTGCATAAACGCTTTTACAGGAAATGTGCAATCTGTGTTTTGCCATGGTCTTTTTATTTCTCATTTCAAAAGATGCCATAAATACACCATTTGGGTAGGGGAGGGTACTCTGTTAATTGTCCCAACAAAACAAAAGTTTTATTTGCACACGATTTTTTAAACCAACATTAATCCATGAAATGATCAATCTCAGTTCTATCCTAGGAAATAAATCCTCTCACAGCTAAAGCACACTAACAACTGTGCTTGTTCTTTTAACAAAAACATGCATGAAAGTTTGATTACTTTAAAAAAAAAAAAAAAAATAAGGGTTGTCTCACATAGTAAGGGCCTGAGAGGAAAAAAATACTAGTTCACCTCATGTTATAGATAGGAAAAAGTCTAATTTCTTCCTCTACTGCAGATATTTCGACTCATTAGGTCTGTCTGGCTATCTCTTTAGCTTTATATGCTTATTATTTGCAATGATGCATAGTAAGAAGTTAGAATGTTGCTTATCTTTAAGGGATTTGGAACCCAAAATTTTATTTTGTGTTTTATAAAGAGCATTTAAAAGCAAATCCAATTTACTTCTATTATCACATTGGTTTCAATCCCTTAATATTCTGTGTTGAAGAGATACCTAGGTGCCTGGACCACTACATGGCAGGAAATAGTGCTGCCCGCTAGGGCTCTTGCAAAATTGCTGCCATATAGTGCTGCAGAAATGGGCCGGCTCCGGAGCTTACCTCCCTGTTCTTCGACAAAAGATACCAAGAGAATGAAGAAAATTTGCTAATAGAAGTGAATTAGAAAGTTGTTAAAAATCGCATTCTCTATCAGAATCATGAAAGTAAAAAATTGGGTATCCTATATCCCTTTAAGCATTTAGTGGACTAGTGCAGATTTTTTTCCGGGCAGTACTAGTCAGTTTTTGGCTTATATGACTGATAAACTCTAATAATCCTTTCCAGTGCTGCGTATATTTTTAATGATGAAGTGTGGTTTCCTTTAAATAACCATTGTTAACTGTGTCTGTGTCGAAAATAAAACCAGGGTTGCTTTTACACTGCAGTCTTGTTTCTTTCTTTGGCTTGTTCCCAGCTACTTGGTTTATTGTGCACTAACGCTCATATTTCAGCATCTTTAACTAATTATGACTTACTTATACTCGTAGGCTGTAGTTCACTGTTTTTTTTCCCCTTTCTTATAAAAAAGCGAATGAGACCAGTTTATAAAGCAAAAGCTGCAAATAATAATGTACAGTAATCAACATGTGGTATATTGAGATATTGTAAGGGATTGATCTTTTGGACTTTATAATCTTAGTCTTGATTGCTCTGTCAGCTATGTTGATCCTACATAGTAATGAAGTGAATTTCAGTCTTGGTAATTTAGTTCTTCCTTTTGTCTTGCTGTATTAGCCATTTATTTAAGTCTGTATTCGCTTCTAGCTATATTTATTGTGTAATTACTTTTCGCTTCTCTCTTCCTGTACACAACTCTGCAATACAAATGTAGTAACAAATTAGTTTGTATTTGAGGCCATTCTATTACTAAGGTCTCCGGATACTTTCTTTCCTAGCATAGTTCTCTCTTTATCTGTTGGTAAAAAATCCACCACAGAATTTCAAGTTGAAATATAGTCATGTCATTAAAGGGACACTGAACCCAATTTTTTTTTTTTTTCTATCGTGATTCAGATAGAGCATGCAATTTTAAGCAACTTTCTAATTTACTCCTATTATAAAATTATTTTCATTCTCTTGGTATTTTTATTTGAAATGCAAGAAAGTAAGTTTAGATGCCGGCCCATTTTTGGTGAACACACTGTGTTGTTCTTGCTGATTGGTGGGTAAATTCACATACCAATAAAAAAGTGCTTTCCATGGTTCTGAACCAAATAAATAGCTTAAATGCCTTCTTATTCAAATAAAGAAAGCAAGAGAATGAAGAGAATTTGATAATAGGAGTAAATTAGAAAGTTGTTTAAAATTGCATGCTCTATCTGAATCATGAAAGAAAAAATTTGGGTTCAGTGTCCCTTTAAGGAACATGAATATACAGCTTATTCTATTGCCAACATTATCTAAATTATAGCGTCGTAAAAAAACAAACCAAGCAGTTCCCAGATATTAGGTTTAATAAGAATATAATCTATTCTGAGAATTGTTCAAATACATTGTTGCTTTCTATTACTATGCAGGAATCTGTACATAAAAACTAAGTCTGTTATTGGGCTTGTGTTTTAAATTAAAGGGACATGAAACACGAAATTTTTCGTTCAAGATTCAGATAGATCATACAATTTTAAACAACTTTCCACTTTACTTCTATTAGCTAATTTGCTTTATTCTCTTGATACCCTTTGTTAAAGAAACAGTAATGCACATGGGTGAGCCAGTCACATGAGGCACATATGTGCAGCCACCAATCGGCATCTCCTGAGCCTTCCTAGGTATTCTTTTCAACAGAAGTAAATTGAAAAGTTGTTTAAAAATGCATACTCCCTCTGAATCATGAAAGAGCCAAAATGAGGTTCATATCCCTTTAAGCTTCTAAGAAAGTCTTTAGTGAATGCTTTCAGTGTTGGTCTGCCTCCTCTTTATCCTATCTCCCACCCTACATCTTCCACTTGTCTCCCCCTCTCTCTCTCTCCTCGCAGGTGATCAGGAGAGGCTGGTTAACCATAAATAACATCAGCATCATGAAAGGAGGCTCAAAAGAATATTGGTTTGTGCTAACGGCAGAGTCTCTGTCCTGGTACAAGGATGATGAGGTAAGAGGGGCTGATGAATCAAAGTAATAATCTCAGCCTAATGTAGTAAAAAGGAAAATTGAACATTGTAGTATATCTATTGGTATATCTATTTTGCAAACAGGAAAAGGAAAAATTGTAGTTTCCCACTTTAATTACACTTTAGTATATAGATAATCATTTGCAGGTATGTAGCTCCGTTGCTTCTTTGTTACTTTTCACCCCTGTTTAACCAGTGTGTAGACTACTGTTCACATAGTGTCCAACGAACACGTAGTCTGAACACTGGGAGAACAGGGACAATTCTCAGAATCTTCTTGGAATCTTCACCAAATTTACAGCTTTGCCACACACGAAGAATCCTTGCAGTTCCTCAGTTTTAGTCACTCATCACTGTGCAAACAAAATAAAAGAATAAAACTATATATATATACACACACACACACACACACACACACACACAGTCTGGCATTTCATTACATTGAACACAGCTTTAAAATCTCTCACTGAACATCCCAGCGAACCTCATTAGAAACCCTCCCAGTATATTGCAACACTTTCCCAGAAGCACTTTACTGTCGAACTTAGCCTGCGACACAAAAAAACTGCCTGATGTGTCCTAAGCCTCTAAACTGTCCTCAGTCTAAGACTAGAGACCATGTACTCCAGAACTTTCTCCAGTGGAAAAAAAATTGCAGCCAGATGACATTGATACTCAGAGGTATTGTTGATGCAGATCGAACATTCTCATAAATGTACACGAGGAGTTTGATCAATTAAGCAAATGATTGCACCATCTTCACTCTCAGAAGCACCAGTTTTAATTCTACATAGTAAGTGTGCTGGGCACCCAAAAGTATAATACTGCTTAGTGTTCATTCAATTTAGTAGCTGCTGCATTTCTTTATCTGGCCACCAAGCGTTTGCAAAGTGTCAAAAACAGAATTTAAATTTGCGTTTCTTGTTTAATTCCCTGTGCTTTTAGCTTTACCACTACTTTTGTGTTAATGTTAATAGTAAAATCATTCCCTGCTATATTGCTGAGAGGATGTATGTGCTTTGATCCCTATGCTACTATGTGTGGGAGCCTTACTGTATTGCCACCTCTACACCTTTTGTGAAGTCTATATTGTCAACCATGACTTGTGTTGGTAATGCTTTTTAATTGTATGCATTTTCTCAAGAAGTCTTTGTCAGTCAGGGGAGGTTAGCATACCATTTGAAGAGGTGGGCTATAGCCCATTACAATATATATATTTTTTCTTAGATCTGATTGTCATCTTGGTGTGGCTCTAATGCTTCGGTTTTACAATGAGTTTATTTCCCAATGTCTCCCTCTAAAACTCACTGTGTTCATTTTTGCCCCCAATATAGTCAATTTAAATGAGAATAATAAATAACTATTAGCTAATCTTATAGGTTGCTTCAGTCCGGGTTTTATTTAGCCTTCAGTGTCCCTCCATTATAGATCTCTCTCAACCCTTCCCCCCCCCACCATCCACCAGAGATTAAGATATTCAAATAAATCAAATTTTTTCACTAAGCTATATGGTCCCCTTCTATCCATTTCTACCCAGTACAGTGACTTACTTACGCGCCCATCAAGAAACTCTGGATCCATTTTTTTCGGAATATCGAGAGGGGACAACACAAGCAGTCAGAGCCCCGGGAAATCCAGGCTGTTCTGACGTGGCAATGAAATGCTTTCAGCCTCAGGAGCAAAGTTGTGGCTTTGCAGGAAATCAGAGAGGAGGGGTTATGAGGCCGGGGGCTCTGAATCCAGCACCCTCCATGTGGAAGGAGTGCAGACATGGGCCAAAAAATCCTCCCAGACACATAAACTGTTCCAGATGTTGAATCTCTGCTAGAAACATAAGCTCCAATCTTTCCTTTAACCCTTAAAATTGTTGTGTCCATGGGTGGCTTTGTTGCAGAAAGTATGCCAGCACTACACACAGCACGAGTCGTCCTAAATGTGAAGCCATATATATCCCTGTACAGAAATGCTGTTATTTTTTGTTTGTTTTAGTTAAGAATTTTAAAATCTTGAATTTGAAGTCATTGATGGTTTTTCATTAGGGAGTTAATTTGCATTTACTAATTACCAGCTGTATATTTTCTAATTATTATAATCAATATCATTTGCATATTTTCTATTTAATATAATTTAAAACACCTAGACTATGTACTTTTTGAATATTGTATTTTTATGTAATGGATAACTTACAATTTTTCCTAATTTTGAAACAAAACTCTTACAATCATTTTACAATACCTTACTTATGTTAACTCGGTTGCCCTTAAGTTGAGGATACATGTTTCTCTTTTCTCTTTGTTTTCGAAAGTGCAGCAACAGGCCAGATTTTTATAAATTAGTAAATACTTTGTTGTCATTCGGTGCATTAAAAGAACAATCTTTTGGAGATTGAAATGCACGTCAATACACTTCAGTTTAGGTTATACGCATTTTACACTATACTCTTTCAAGCAAAAATGTTTCTAGTAAAAGCTACCATTTTTTTGTGCATTGGACCCGCTGAGCAATACCTCCTCAGGTCTTGTTCTACTTTCTCCCATGTAGAGACCTACTGTTACTGAAACAGTGATCAGTTTTATTAGAAGCATATTTTCTAAAAAAGTATAATGCAAATAATTTTGATGTGCCTTTCAATTTCCATTAGAATGTCACTTTATATATAAATATTTCACTATTTCTGCAGGAGAAAGAGAAAAAATATATGCTGCCTCTTGATAACCTGAAGATCAGAGATGTTGAAAAAGGTTTCATGTCCACCAAGCACATATTTGCAATCTTCAACACAGAGCAGAGGTGAGTGGATTGTTCTGGCTGATGCATGAGGCTGATAATGAAATCAAAAGAGAAGGTGACTGAAGAGAACCAAATTAAGGAAACAATTGTTTCATTGTCATTTTGTGTTTTTTTGTTGTTGTTTTTTTTGTTCTTTCAGGAATGTGTATAAAGATTTGCGGCAGATAGAGCTTGCATGTGATTCACAAGAAGATGTGGACAGTTGGAAAGCATCATTCCTTAGAGCAGGAGTGTACCCTGAAAAAGACCAGGTGATTTTTTTTTTTAGATACTGAAGTCAAATCTTGTACTGTTTGTGTCTCACAATTTGCATTTAAAGGGATATGAAACCCTAAAAAAAAAAATTTTGATTCAGACACAGCATACCATTTCTCCAACATTGGTGTGTCCGGTCCACGGCGTCATCCATTACTTGTTTGATATTCTCCTCCCCTACAGGGAAAGGCAAGGAGAGCACACAGCAAGAGCTGTCCATATAGCTCCCCCTCTGGCTCCGCCCCCCAGTCATTCTCCTTGCCGCTCTGAACAAGTAGCATCTCCACGGGGATGGTGAGGAGTTTGTGGTGTTAGTTGTAGTTTTTTATTCTTCTATCAAGAGTTTGTTATTTTAAAATAGTGCTGGTATGTACTATTTACTCTGAAACAGAAAGAGATGAAGAGTTCTGTTTAAAAGAGGAGTATGATTTTAGCAGCAGTAACTAAAATCGATTGCTGTTCCCACACAGGACTGTTGAGATGAGAGAACTTCAGTTGGGGGGAACAGTTTGCAGACTTTTCTGCTCAAGGTATGACTAGCCATTTTCTAACAAGACTGTGTAATGCTGGAAGGCTGTCATTTTTCTCTCATGGGGATCGGTAAGCCATTTTCTTAGACTTAGAAAGAATAAAGGGCTTATTATGGGCTATTAACTGGTGGACACTCTTAAGGGCTAAATCGATTGTTTATTTAAGTTTTTATTTAAAGTTTGAAGTGGATTTCACACTTTTATTATTTGGGGAACGTTTTTTATCACCAGGCACTAGTTTAGACACCTTCCCAGTCAGGAAGGGCCTTTCACTGTATTAGGCAGAGCCTCATTTTCGCGCCATTATTGTGCAGTTTCTTTTAAGTACAGTGCATGCAGATGCATGTGAGAGGGTCTGGTGTCCACTGAAAAAGTTCCTAGAAGGCTTGAAATACCCCCCTGGGATAGTTGAAGTCACAACAAAGGCTGTGGCTGGGACTGTAGTGGGGTTAAAATTGCATTTTAAGGGTTAACAGCTTGAAAATTGGGGTGCAATACTTTGAATGCATTAAGACACTGTGGTGAAAATTTGGTAAAGATTGGATAATTCCTTCATAGTTTTTCACATATTCAGTAATAAAGTGTGCCCTGTTTAACATTTAAAGAGACAGTAACGGTTTTGTTTTAAAACAGTTTTTGTACTTTATGAACCAGTTTAAGCCTGTTTAACATGTCTGTACCTTCTGATAGATCATGTTCTGTATGTATGGAAGCCAATGTGGTTCCCCCTTCAAATATATGTGATAATTGTGCCATAGTGTCCAAACACAGTAAGGACAGTATTGTCACAAATAGTAAGGTTGCCCAGGATGATTCCTCAGATGAAGGAAGTAGAGATAGTTCTACATCTTCTCCTTCTGTGTCTATACCAGTTATGCCCGCGCAGGCGACCCCTAGTACTTCTAGCGCGCCAATGCTTGTTACTATGCAACAATTGACGGCAGTAATGGATAACTCCATAGCTAATATTTTATCCAAAATGCCAGCATTTCAGAGAGAGCGCGATTGCTCTGTTTTAAACACTGTAGAGCAGGAGGGCGCTCATGATGATTTTTCTGTCATACCCTCACACCAGTCTGAAGTGGCAGTGAGGGAGGGTTTCTCAGATGGAGAAATTTCTGATACAGGAAGAATTTCTCAGCAGGCAGAACCTGATGTTGTGACATTTAAATCAGAGCATCTCCGCGCATTACTTAAGGAGGTGATATCTACTCTGGATGATTGTGACAATCTGGTCATCCCAGTAAACTTGTGCAAGATGGACAAGTTCCTAGAGGTCCCGGTGCACCCTGATGCCTTTCCGATACCTAAACGGGTGGCGGACATAGTGAATAAGGAGTGGGAGAAGCCAGGCATACCTTTTTGTCCCTCCTCCTATATTTAAGAAATTGTTCCCTATGGTCGACCCCAGGAAGGACATATGGCAAACAGTCCCTAAGGTCGAGGGGGCGGTTTCTACACTAGCCAAACGCACGACCATTCCCATTGAGGACAATTGTGCTTTCAAAGATCCTATGGATAAAAAATTGGAGGGTTTGCTTAAAAAGATTTTTGTACAGCAAGGTTACCTCCTTCAACCTATTTCGTGCATTATTCCTGTCACTACAGCGGCGTGGTTCTGGTTCGAGGAACTGGAAAAGTCGCTCAGTAGGGAGACTCCGTATGAGGAAGTCATGGACAGAATTCACGCACTTAAGTTAGCTAATTCCTTTATTTTAGACGCCGCTTTGCAGTTAGCGAGATTAGCGGCGAAAAATTCAGGGTTTGCAATTGTGGCGCGCAGAGCGCTCTGGCTAAAGTCTTGGTCGGCGGATGTATCTTCCAAGACAAAATTGCTTAATATCCCTTTCAAAGGTAAGACCCTTTTTGGGCCAGAATTGAAAGAAAAATTATTTCAGACATCACTGGGGGAAAGGGCCATGCCCTCCCACAGGATAGGCCTTTCAAGGCTAAGAATAAGTCCTATTTTCGTTCCTTTCGCAATTTCAGGAACGGACCGGCTTCTAACTTGGCAGCCTCTAGACAACAGGGTAACGCTTCCCAGACTAAACCAGCTTGGAAACCAATGCAAGGCTGGAATAAGGGTAAACAGGCCAAGAAGCCTGCTGCTGCTACCAAGACAGCATGAAGGGGTAGCCCCCGATCCGGGACCGGATCTAGTAGGGGGCAGACTCTCTCTCTTTGCTCAGGCCTGGGCAAGAGATGTTCAGGATCCCTGGACACTAGAAATAGTCTCTCAGGGTTATCTGGGATATTTAAAGGATGCGTATCTACATATTCCTATCCACAAAGATCATCATCAGTTCCTAAGGTTCGCCTTTCTGGACAAACATTATCAGTTCGTGGCTGTCCCATTCGGACTAGCCACTGCTCCCAGAATTTTCACAAAGGTGCTCGGGTCCCTTCTAGCGGTTCTAGGACCAAGGGGCATTGCAGTGACACCTTATCTGGACGACATTCTAATGCAAGCGTCGTCTCTTTCCAAGGCAAAGGCTCATACAGACATTGTTCTAGCCTTTCTCAGATCTCACGGGTGGAAGGTGAACGTAGAAAAGAGTTCCCTGTCTCCGTCGACAAGAGTTCCCTTTTTGGGAACAACAATAGATTCTTTTGAAATGAATATCTTCCTGACAGAAGTCAGAAAGTCAAAGCTTCTAAACGCTTGTCAAGTTCTTCTCTCTATTCTGCAGTCTTCCATAGCTCAGTGCATGGAAGTAGTAGGGTTGATGGTTGCAGTAATGGACATAGTTCCTTTTGCTCGAATTCATTTAAGACCATTACAACTGTGCATGCTCCAGTAGACAGGATCACCTGTCTCAGGGAATGAGTTTCTACAGACCAAAGTGGGTCATTGTCACGACCGACGCCAGTCTATCAGGCTGGGGCGCGGTCTGGGATTCCCTGAAAACTCAGGGTTTATGGTCTCGGGAAGAGTCTCTTCTCCCGATCAACATCCTAGAACTGAGATCGATATTCAATGCTCTCCGGGCTTGGCCTCATCTAGCGAAGGCCGGATACATAAGATTCCAGTCAGATAACATGACGACTGTAGCTTACATCAACCATCAGGGAGGAACAAGGAGTTCCTTGGCGATGAGAGAGGTATCCGAGATCATCAAATGGGCGGAGGATCACTCCTGCCACCTATCTGCAATCCACATCCCAGGAGTAGACAACTGGGAGGCGGATTATCTGAGTTGTCAGACTTTCCATCCGGGGGAGTGGGAACTCCACCCGGAGGTGTTTGCCCAGTTGACTCAATTATGGGGCATTCCAGACATGGATCTGATGGCGTCTCGTCAGAACTTCAAGGTTCCTTGCTACGGGTCCAGATCCAGGGATCCCAAGGTCACTCTAGTGGATGCATTAGTGGCGCCTTGGTCGTTCAACCTAGCTTATGTGTTTCCACCGTTCCCTCTCCTTCCCAGGCTTGTAGCCAGGATCAAACAGGAGAAGGCCTCTGTGATTCTGATAGCTCCTGCGTGGCCGCGCAGGACTTGGTATACAGACCTGGTGAATATATCATCGGCTCCACCATGGAAGCTACCTTTGAGACAGGATCTTCTAGTACAAGGTCCATTCGAACATCCAAATCTAATTTCTCTGCAGCTGACTGCTTGGAAATTGAACGTTTGATTTTATCCAAGCGTGGGTTTTCAGATTCAGTGATAGATACTCTGGTCCAAGCCAGAAAACCTGTGTCTAGAAAGATTTACCATAAAATATGGAAAAGATATATCTGTTGGTGTGAATCCAAGGGATTCTCCTGGAGGAAGATTAAAATTCCTAAGATCCTCTCCTTTCTCCAAGAAGGTTTGGATAAGGGATCGTCAGCGAGTTCTCTAAATGGACAGATTTCTGCTTTATCTGTCTTGTTCTACAAACGACTGGCAGCTGTGCCAGAGGTACAAGCTTTTGTACAGGCCTTGGTCAGAATCAAGCCTGTTTACAGACCCTTGACTCCTCCTTGGAGTCTAATTTTAGTTATTTCAGTTCTTCAGGGGGTTCCGTTTGAACCCTTACATTCCATAGATATCAAGTTGCTATCTTGGAAAGTTCTGTTTTTGGTTGCTATTTCTTCTGCTAGAAAAGTTTCTGAATTATCTGCTTTGCAGTGTCATCCACCCTATCTGGTGTTCCATTCAGATAAGGTTATTTTGCGTACCAAGCCTGGTTTTCTTCCAAAAGTTGTTTCCAACAAGAATATTAACCAGGAAATAGTTGTTCCTTCTCTGTGCCCGAATCCAGTTTCAAAGAAGGAACGTTTGTTACACAATTTAGATGTAGTCCGTGCTTTAAAGTTCTATTTAGAAGCAACAAAGAATTTTAGACAAACCTCATCCTTGTTTGTCGTTTACTCTGGTAAGAGGAGAGGACAAAAAGCTATTGCTACCTCTCTTTCTTTCTGGCTGAAAAGCATTATCCGATTGGCTTATGAGACTGCCGGACGGCAGCCTCCTGATCGAATCACAGCTCACTCCACTAGGCAGCGACTTGGTCTTCTCTGCACACCTTTGCCAAATTTTACAAATTTGATATTTCTTTCATGTAATTAGCAAGAGTCCATGAGCTAGTGACGTATGGGATATACATTCCTACCAGGAGGGGCAAAGTTTCCCAAACCTTAAAATGCCTATAAATACACCCCTCACCACACCCACAATTCAGTTTTACAAACTTTGAAGTAAGTTTGTGCTAGATTCTACGTTGATATGCGCTCCGCAGCAGGTTGGAGCCTGGTTTTCCTCTCAGCGTGCAGTGAATGTCAGAGGGATGTGAGGAGAGTATTGCCTATTTTGAATGCAGTGATCTCCTTCTACGGGGTCTATTTCATAGGTTCTCTGTTATCGGTCGTAGAGATTCATCTCTTACCTCCCTTTTCAGATTGACGATATACTCTTATTTATATACCATTACCTCTGCTGATTCTCATTTCAGTACTGGTTTGGCTTTCTACAAACATGTAGATGAGTGTCCTGGGGTAAGTAAGTCTTATTTTCTGTGACACTCTAAGCTATCGTTGGGCACTTTGTTTATAAAGTTCTAAATATATGTATTCAAACATTTATTTGCCTTGACTCAGGATGTTCAACATTCCTTATTTTCAGACAGTCAGTTTCATATTTGGGATAATGCACTTGAATCAATTATTTTTCTTACCTTAAAAATTTGACTTTTTTTCCCTGTGGGTTGTTAGGCTCGCTGGGGCTGAAAATGCTTCATTTTATTGCGTCATTCTTGGCGCAGACTTTTTTGGCGCAAAAAAAATCTTTTCTGTTTCCGGCGTCATACGTGTCGCCGGAAGTTGCGTCATTTTTGACGTTCTTTTGCGCCAAAGATGTCGGCGTTCCGGATGTGGCGTAATTTTTGGCGCCAAAAAGCATTTAGGCGCCAAATAATGTGGGCGTCTTATATGGCGCTAAAAAATATGGGCGTCGCTTTTGTCTCCACATTATTTAAGTCTCATTTTTCTTTGCTTCTGGTTGCTAGAAGCTTGTTCATTGGCATTTTTTCCCATTCCTGAAACTGTCATTTAAGGAATTTGATCAATTTTGCTTTATATGTTGTTTTTTCTCTTACATATTGCAAGATGTCTCTCAAGTGTATCTGCTGTAAACTTTTGGTAGCTATTCCTCCAGCTGTTGTTTGTATTAATTGTCATGACAAACTTGTTAATGCAGATAATATTTCCTTTAGTAATGTACCATTACCTGTTGCAGTTCCATCAACATCTAATGTTCAGAATGTTCCTGATAACATAAGAGATTTTGTTTCTGAATCCATCAAGAAGGCTATGTCTGTTATTCCTCCTTCTAGTAAACATAAAAAATCTTTTAAAACTTCTCTTTATACAGATGAATTTTTAAATGAACATCATCATTCTGATTCTGATGACTCTTCTGGTTCAGAGGATTCTGTTTCAGAGATTGATGCTGATAAATCTTCATATTTATTTAAAATGGAATTTATTCGTTCTTTACTTAAAGAAGTACTAATTGCTTTAGAAATTGAGGATTCTGGTCCTCTTGATACTAATTCTAAACGTTTAGATAAGGTCTTTAAATCTCCTGTGGTTATTCCAGAAGTTTTTCCTGTTCCTAGTGCTATTTCTGAAGTAATTTTCAGAGAATGGGATAAATTGGGTAATTCATTTACTCCTTCTAAACGTTTTAAGCAATTATATCCTGTGCCGTCTGACAGATTAAAATCCCTAGAGTTGATGGGGCTATTTCTACCCTTGCTAAACGTACTACTATTCCTACGTCAGATGGTACTTCGTTTAAGGATCCTTTAGATAGGAAAATTGAATCCTTTCTAAGAAAAGCTTATCTGTGTTCAGGTAATCTTCTTAGACCTGCTATATCATTGGCTGATGTTGCTGCAGCTTCAACTTTTTGGTTGGAAACTTTAGCGCAACAAGTAACAGATCATGATTCTCATAATATTATTATTCTTCTTCAACATGCTAATAATTTTATCTGTGATGCCATTTTTGATATTATCAGAGTTGATGTCAGGTTTATGTCTCTAGCTATTTTAGCTAGAAGAGCTTTATGGCTTAAAACTTGGAATGCTGATATGGCTTCTAAATCAACTCTACTTTCCATTTCTTTCCAGGGTAACAAATTATTTGGTTCTCAGTTGGATTCTATTATCTCAACTGTTACTGGTGGGAAAGGAACTTTTTTACCACAGGATAAAAAATCTAAGGGTAAAAACAGGGCTAATAATCGTTTTCGTTCCTTTCGTTTCAACAAAGAACAAAAGCCTGATCCTTCATCCTCAGCAGCAGTTTCAGTTTGGAAACCATCTCCAGTCTGGAATAAATCCAAG
This sequence comes from Bombina bombina, assembly GCF_027579735.1. NCBI lineage: Eukaryota > Metazoa > Chordata > Amphibia > Anura > Bombinatoridae > Bombina > Bombina bombina. The sequence goes on from NW_026511666.1 coordinate 168,655, forward strand.
CCTTCTAGAAAAGCAAAGCCAGCTTCTAAGTCCACATGAAGGTGTGGCCCTCATTCCAGCTCAGCTGGTAGGGGGCAGGTTACGTTTTTTCAAAGAAATTTGGATCAATTCTGTTCACAATCTTTGGATTCAGAACATTGTTTCAGAAGGGTACAGAATTGGTTTCAAGATGAGACCTCCTGCAAAGAGATTTTTTCTTTCCCGTGTCCCAGTAAATCCAGTGAAAGCTCAAGCATTTCTGAATTGTGTTTCAGATCTAGAGTTGGCTGGAGTAATTATGCCAGTTCCAGTTCTGGAACAGGGGATGGGGTTTTATTCAAATCTCTTCATTGTACCAAAGAAGGAGAATTCCTTCAGACCAGTTCTGGATCTAAAAATATTGAATCGTTATGTAAGGATACCAACGTTCAAAATGGTAACTGTAAGGACTATCTTGCCTTTTGTTCAGCAAGGGCATTATATGTCCACAATAGATTTACAGGATGCATATCTGCATATTCCGATTCATCCAGATCATTATCAGTTCCTGAGATTCTCTTTTCTGGACAAGCATTACCAGTTTGTGGCTCTGCCGTTTGGCCTAGCTACAGCTCCAAGAATTTTTACAAAGGTTCTCGGTGCCCTTCTGTCTGTAATCAGAGAACAGGGTATTGTGGAATTTCCTTATTTGGACGATATCTTGGTACTTGCTCAGTCTTTACATTTAGCAGAATCTCATACGAATCGACTTGTGTTGTTTCTTCAAGATCATGGTTGGAGGATCAATTCACTAAAAAGTTCATTGATTCCTCAGACAAGGGTAACCTTTCTGGGTTTCCAGATAGATTCAGTGTCCATGACTCTGTCTTTGACAGACAAGAGACGTCTAAAATTGATTTCAGCTTGTCGAAACCTTCAGTCACAATCATTCCCTTCGGTAGCCTTATGCATAGAAATTCTAGGTCTTATGACTGCTGCATTGGACGCGATCCCCTTTGCTCGTTTTCACATGCGACCTCTTCAGCTCTGTATGCTGAATCAATGGTGCAGGGATTACGCAAAGATATCTCGATTAATATCTTTAAAACCGATTGTACGACACTCTCTAACGTGGTGGACAGATCACCATCGTTTAATTCAGGGGGCTTCTTTTGTGCTTCCGACCTGGACATTAATTTCAACAGATGCAAGTCTCACAGGTTGGGGAGCTGTGTGGGGATCTCTGACGGCACAAGGAGTTTGGGAATCTCAGGAGGTGAGATTACCGATCAATATTTTGGAACTCCGTGCAATTTTCAGAGCTCTTCAGTCTTGGCCTCTTCTGAAGAGAGAATCGTTCATTTGTTTTCAGACAGACAATGTCACAACTGTGGCATACATCAATCATCAAGGAGGGACTCACAGTCCTCTGGCTATGAAAGAAGTATCTCGAATTCTGGTTTGGGCGGAATCCAGCTCCTGTCTAATCTCTGCGGTTCATATCCCAGGTATAGACAATTGGGAAGCGGATTATCTCAGTTGCCAAACGTTGCATCCGGGCGAATGGTCTCTTCACCCAGAGGTATTTCTTCAGATTGTTCAAATGTGGGAGCTTCCAGAAATAGATCTGATGGCGTCTCATCTAAACAAGAAACTTCCCAGGTATCTGTCCAGATCCCGGGATCCTCAGGCCGAAGCAGTGGATGCATTATCACTTCCTTGGAAGTATCATCCTGCCTATATCTTTCCGCCTCTAGTTCTTCTTCCAAGAGTAATCTCCAAGATTCTGAAGGAATGCTCGTTTGTTCTGCTGATAGCTCCGGCATGGCCTCACAGGTTTTGGTATGCGGATCTTGTCCGGATGGCCTCTTGCCATCCGTGGACTCTTCCGCTAAGACCAGACCTTCTGTCGCAAGGTCCTTTTTTCCATCAGGATCTCAAATCCTTAAATTTAAAGGTATGGAGATTGAACGCTTGATTCTTGGTCAAAGAGGTTTCTCTGACTCTGATTACTACTATGTTACAGGCTCGTAAATCTGTATCCAGAGAGATATATTATAGAGTCTGGAAGACTTATATTTCTTGGTGTCTTTCTCATCATTTTTCTTGGCATTCTTTTAGAATTCCGAGAATTTTACAGTTTCTTCAGGATGGTTTAGATAAAGGTTTATCCGCAAGTTCTTTGAAAGGACAAATCTCTGCTCTTTCTGTTCTTTTTCACAGAAAGATTGCTAATCTTCCTGATATTCATTGTTTTGTACAAGCTTTGGTTCGTATAAAACCTGTCATTAAGTCAATTTCTCCTCCTTGGAGTTTGAATTTGGTTCTGGGGGCTCTTCAAGCTCCTCCGTTTGAACCTATGCATTCATTGGACATTAAATTACTTTCTTGGAAAGTTTTGTTCCTTTTGGCGATCTCTTCTGCCAGAAGAGTCTCTGAATTATCTGCTCTTTCTTGTGAGTCTCCTTTTCTGATTTTTCATCAGGATAAGGCGGTGTTGCGAACTTCTTTTGAATTTTTACCTAAAGTTGTGAATTCCAACAACATTAGTAGAGAAATTGTGGTTCCTTCATTATGTCCTAATCCTAAGAATTCTAAGGAGAAATCGTTGGATTCTTTGGATGTTGTTAGAGCTTTGAAATATTATGTTGAAGCTACTAAGTCTTTCCGAAAGACTTCTAGTCTATTTGTTATCTTTTCCGGTTCTAGAAAAGGCCAGAAAGCTTCTGCCATTTCTTTGGCATCTTGGTTGAAATCTTTAATTCATCATGCCTATGTCGAGTCGGGTAAAACTCCGCCTCAAAGGATTACAGCTCATTCTACTAGGTCAGTGTCTACTTCCTGGGCGTTTAGGAATGAAGCTTCGGTTGATCAGATTTGCAAAGCAGCAACTTGGTCCTCTTTGCATACTTTTACTAAATTCTACCATTTTGATGTATTTTCTTCTTCTGCAGCAGTTTTTGGTAGAAAAGTACTTCAGGCAGCGGTTTCAGTTTGAATCTTCTTCTTATGTTTTTCATTAAACTTTATTTTGGGTGTGGATTATTTTCAGCAGGAATTGGCTGTCTTTATTTTATCCCTCCCTCTCTAGTGACTCTTGCGTGGAAAGATCCACATCTTGGGTAGTCATTATCCCATACGTCACTAGCTCATGGACTCTTGCTAATTACATGAAAGAAAACATAATTTATGTAAGAACTTACCTGATAAATTCATTTCTTTCATATTAGCAAGAGTCCATGAGGCCCGCCCTTTTTTGTGGTGGTTATGATTTTTTTGTATAAAGCACAATTATTCCAATTCCTTATTTTATATGCTTTCACACTTTTTTCTTATCACCCCACTTCTTGGCTATTCGTTAAACTGAATTGTGGGTGTGGTGAGGGGTGTATTTATAGGCATTTTAAGGTTTGGGAAACTTTGCCCCTCCTGGTAGGAATGTATATCCCATACGTCACTAGCTCATGGACTCTTGCTAATATGAAAGAAATGAATTTATCAGGTAAGTTCTTACATAAATTATGTTTTTTGCTTCTTCGGAGGCTGTTTTTGGGAGAAAGGTTTTGCAAGCCGTGGTGCCTTCTGTTTTGGTAACCTGATTTGCTCCCTCCCTTCATCCGTGTCCTAAAGCTTTGGTATTGGTTCCCACAAGTAATGGATGACGCCGTGGACCGGACACACCAATGTTGGAGAAAACAGAATTTATGCTTACCTGTTAAATTACTTTCTCCAACGGTGTGTTCGGTCCACGGCCCGCCCTGTTTTTTTAATCAGGTTTGAAAAATGTTTCTTTTTCTTTATACACTACAGTCACCACGGCACCCTATAGTTTAATACTTTTTCTCCTAACCGTGGGTCGAATGACTGGGGGGCGGAGCCAGAGGGGGAGCTATATGGACAGCTCTTGCTGTGTGCTCTCCTTGCCTTTCCCTGTAGGGGAGGAGAATATCCCACAAGTAATGGATGACGCCGTGGACCGGACACACCGTTGGAGAAAGTAATTTATCAGGTAAGCATAAATTCTGTTTTCTTTTTAATGACACGATGAGTCCACGGATCATCTTAATTACTATTGGGAATACCACTCCTGCCCTGCAGGAGGTGGCAAAGAGCACCACAGCAAAGCTGTTAAATATCACCTCCCTTCCCTCCCAGTCATTCTCTTTGCCTATGTTAAGTGCAAGGAGGTGGTAAATTTAGGTGTTAGAAAAAGATTCTTCAATCAAGAGTTTATTATTTTTAAAGTAGTACAGGATTGTGCTGCTTTGTCCTGGGGTGTAGCCCTAGTCCATATCAGTCTCTTCAGTAGAGCATTGGTGGCTTTAGAGCGATGGGAACTTGTGGGACATAATTCTCACTGTGCCTCCCATACTGTTGCTGCCCTAATTCTGAAAAACTGAAGGATCTTACTCAGTCTTTTCCTCTTGTCACAGGTCCATAGGAGGGAGAGGACCTCTTAAACCTGGGAGCTGCCTTGCTGTCGGGCAGATGAGGAGTTAAGTGCTGACTTATTATCTTGGGGACTGGACTCAGAAAAAGAGGCACTTGATTCATAATGGGACAATAAAGAGACTTTATGGCAGTAACAGCTCAGGCACTGGGGCTGGATGCATAGGCTTATGGTGGTTCTCATCTCCCGGCGTTTTAATAATATGCACGAACGGGAGTTGGCTGGATTTGGCACGCCCACGATGGGTGGTTCTACGTACATACGCTAATAAAGGGAAAAAAGTTACTGTTTTAACATTTAAAGAGACAGTAACGTTTTTTGTTCAACCATAAATTTGTTTATAAAATTTAATATTTTTGTGACCAATTGTGAATTAAGATGGACCAAGAGTCCTTGCAAGCTGTCACTTGTTCTTTATGCTTTGATGCCAATGTGGAACCACCAATCCCTTTCTGTTCCTCATGTATTGAGAGGACTTTAAGTTATAGGGATAGACTTTTTGCTGAACCATCATTTTCTAAGGAGGATGCTGTTCAGGAGTCTAATGCCAATGCTCAATTTATGCCGCCGCTTTCTCCTCAAGCGTCCCAAATTTTACCGCCCTCACATGCAGTGCCCTGCGCTTCCTCTATAACTCCTGCTGGGGTTACTTTACAAGACATCGCTTCCCTTATGTCTTCTGCAGTTTCTGATGCGTTGTCTGCTTTTCCAATGTTGCAGGGAAAGCGTAAGAGGAAAACCAGACATTCAGTAGGTGAGGTTTCTGATGCAGTTCTTGCTATTGTGGATGCTCCCTCCCAGAAGCCTGAGGAGGAGGATACCGCGGTAGCATCTGAAGGTGAAATTTCAGATTCTGACAGTTTAATCCCTCTTACCGATACTGAAGTGGTATCTTTCAGGTTTAAGTTAGAACACCTCCATCTACTACTTAAGGAGGTTTTAGCTACGTTGGGTGACGACTCCACGATCGTTATTAATCCTAAGAAATCCAGTAAGCTTAACAAATATTTCGAGGTTCCTTCCTCGGTAGATGTTTTTCCGGTGCCAGACAGAGCTTCTGAGATCATTACTTAAGGAGTGGGAGAGACCAGGTATCCCTTTTTCTCCATCTCCTATATTTAAAAAACATAATTTATGTAAGAACTTACCTGATAAATTCATTTCTTTCATATTAACAAGAGTCCATGAGCTAGTGACGTATGGGATATACATTCCTACCAGGAGGGGCAAAGTTTCCCAAACCTTAAAATGCCTATAAATACACCCCTCACCACACCCACAAATCAGTTTAACGAATAGCCAAGAAGTGGGGTGATAAGAAAAAAAGTGCGAAGCATATAAAATAAGGAATTGGAATAATTGTGCTTTATACAAAAAAATCATAACCACCACAAAAAAAGGGTGGGCCTCATGGACTCTTGTTAATATGAAAGAAATTAATTTATCAGGTAAGTTCTTACATAAATTATGTTTTCTTTCATGTAATTAACAAGAGTCCATGAGCTAGTGACGTATGGGATAATGACTACCCAAGATGTGGATCTTTCCACACAAGAGTCACTAGAGAGGGAGGGATAAAATAAAGACAGCCAATTCCTGCTGAAAATAATCCACACCCAAAATAAAGTTTAACGAAAAACATAAGCAGAAGATTCAAACTGAAACCGCTGCCTGAAGAACTTTTCTACCAAAAACTGCTTCAGAAGAAGAAAATACATCAAAATGGTAGAATTTAGAAAAAGTATGCAAAGAGGACCAAGTTGCTGCTTTGCAGATCTGGTCAACCGAAGCTTCATTCCTAAACGCCCAGGAAGTAGATACTGACCTAGTAGAATGAGCTGTAATTCTCTGAGGCGGAATTTTACCCGACTCAACATAGGCAAGATGAATTAAAGATTTCAACCAAGATGCCAAAGAAATGGCAGAAGCTTTCTGGCCTTTCCTAGAACCGGAAAAGATAACAAATAGACTAGAAGTCTTACGGAAAGATTTCGTAGCTTCAACATAATATTTCAAAGCTCTAACAACATCCAAAGAATGCAACGATTTCTCCTTAGAATTCTTAGGATTAGGACATAATGAAGGAACCACAATTTCTCTACTAATGTTGTTGGAATTCACAACTTTAGGTAAAAATTCAAAAGAAGTTCGCAACACCGCCTTATCCTGATGAAAAATCAGAAAAGGAGACTCACAAGAAAGAGCAGATAATTCAGAAACTCTTCTAGCAGAAGAGATGGCCAAAAGGAACAAAACTTTCCAAGAAAGTAATTTAATGTCCAATGAATGCATAGGTTCAAACGGAGGAGCTTGAAGAGCTCCCAGAACCAAATTCAAACTCCAAGGAGGAGAAATTGACTTAATGACAGGTTTTATACGAACCAAAGCTTGTACAAAACAATGAATATCAGGAAGAATAGCAATCTTTCTATGAAAAAGAACAGAAAGAGCGGAGATTTGTCCTTTCAAAGAACTTGCGGACAAACCCTTATCTAAACCATCCTGAAGAAACTGTAAAATTCTCGGTATTCTAAAAGAATGCCAAGAAAAATGATGAGAAAGACACCAAGAAATATAAGTCTTCCAGACTCTATAATGTATCTCTCGAGATACAGATTTACGAGCCTGTAACATAGTATTAATCACGGAGTCAGAGAAACCTCTTTGACCAAGAATCAAGCGTTCAATCTCCATACCTTTAAATTTAAGGATTTCAGATCCGGATGGAAAAAAGGACCTTGCGACAGAAGGTTTGGTCTTAACGGAAGAGTCCATGGTTGGCAAGATGCCATCCGGACAAGATCCGCATACCAAAACCTGTGAGGCCATGCCGGAGCTATTAGCAGAACAAACGAGCATTCCCTCAGAATCTTGGAGATTACTCTTGGAAGAAGAACTAGAGGCGGAAAGATATAGGCAGGATGATACTTCCAAGGAAGTGATAATGCATCCACTGCCTCCGCCTGAGGATCCCGGGATCTGGACAGATACCTGGGAAGTTTCTTGTTTAGATGAGAGGCCATCAGATCTATCTCTGGGAGCCCCCACATTTGAACAATCTGAAGAAATACCTCTGGGTGAAGAGACCATTCGCCCGGATGCAACGTTTGGCGACTGAGATAATCCGCTTCCCAATTGTCTACACCTGGGATATGAACCGCAGAGATTAGACAGGAGCTGGATTCCGCCCAAACCAAAATTCGAGATACTTCTTTCATAGCCAGAGGACTGTGAGTCCCTCCTTGATGATTGATGTATGCCACAGTTGTGACATTGTCTGTCTGAAAACAAATGAACGATTCTCTCTTCAGAAGAGGCCAAAACTGAAGAGCTCTGAAAATTGCACGGAGTTCCAAAATATTGATCGGTAATCTCACCTCCTGAGATTCCCAAACTCCTTGTGCCGTCAGAGATCCCCACACAGCTCCCCAACCTGTGAGACTTGCATCTGTTGAAATTACAGTCCAGGTCGGAAGAACAAAAGAAGCCCCCTGAATTAAACGATGGTGATCTGTCCACCACGTTAGAGAGTGTCGAACAATCTGTTTTAAAGATATTAATTGATATATCTTCGTGTAATCCCTGCACCATTGGTTCAGCATACAGAGCTGAAGAGGTCGCATGTGAAAACGAGCAAAGGGGATCGCGTCCGATGCAGCAGTCATAAGACCTAGAATTTCCATGCATAAGGCTACCGAAGGGAATGATTGAGACTGAAGGTTTCGACAAGCTGTAATCAATTTTAGACGTCTCTTGTCTGTTAAAGACAGAGTCATGGACACTGAATCTATCTGGAAACCCAGAAAGGTTACCCTTGTTTGAGGAATCAAAGAACTTTTTGGTAAATTGATCCTCCAACCATGATCTTGAAGAAACAACACAAGTCGATTCGTATGAGACTCTGCTAAATGTAAAGACTGAGCAAGTACCAAGATATCGTCCAAATAAGGAAATACCACAATACCCTGTTCTCTGATTACAGACAGAAGGGCACCGAGAATCTTTGTGAAAATTCTTGGAGCTGTAGCAAGGCCAAATGGTAGAGCCACAAATTGGTAATGCTTGTCTAGAAAAGAGAATCTCAGGAACTGATAATGATCTGGATGAATCGGAATATGCAGATATGCATCCTGTAAATCTATTGTGGACATATAATTCCCTTGCTGAACAAAAGGCAATATAGTCCTTACAGTTACCATCTTGAACGTTGGTATCCTTACATAACGATTCAATAATTTTAGATCCAGAACTGGTCTGAAGGAATTCTCCTTCTTTGGTACAATGAAGAGATTTGAATAAAACCCCATCCCCTGTTCCGGAACTGGAACTGGCATAATTACTCCAGCCAACTCTAGATCTGAAACACAATTCAGAAATGCTTGAGCTTTCACTGGATTTACTGGGACACGGGAAAGAAAAAATCTCTTTGCAGGAGGTCTCATCTTGAAACCAATTCTGTACCCTTCTGAAACAATGTTCTGAATCCAAAGATTGTGAAGAGAATTGATCCAAATTTCTTTGAAAAAACGTAACCTGCCCCCTACCAGCTGAACTGGAATGAGGGCCGTACCTTCATGTGAACTTAGAAGCAGGCTTTGCCTTTCTAGCAGGCTTGGATTTATTCCAGACTGGAGATGGTTTCCAAACTGAAACTGCTCCTGAGGACGAAGGATCAGGCTTTTGTTCTTTGTTGAAACGAAAGGAACGAAAACGATTGTTAGCCCTGTTTTTACCTTTAGATTTTTTATCCTGTGGTAAAAAAGTTCCTTTCCCACCAGTAACAGTTGAAATAATAGAATCCAACTGAGAACCAAATAATTTGTTTCCCTGGAAAGAAATGGAAAGTAGAGTTGATTTAGAAGCCATATCAGCATTCCAAGTCTTAAGCCATAAAGCTCTTCTGGCTAAGATAGCCAGAGACATAAACCTAACATCAACTCTAATAATATCAAAAATGGCATCACAGATAAAATTATTAGCATGCTGGAGAAGAATAATAATATCATGAGAATCACGATTTGTTACTTGTTGCGCTAGAGTTTCCAACCAAAAAGTTGAAGCTGCAGCAACATCAGCCAATGATATAGCAGGTCTAAGAAGATTACCTGAACACAGATAAGCTTTTCTTAGAAAAGATTCAATTTTTCTATCTAAAGGATCCTTAAACGTGGTACCATCTGACGTAGGAATGGTAGTACGTTTAGCAAGGGTAGAAATAGCCCCATCAACTTTAGGGATTTTGTCCCAAAATTCTAACCTTTCAGGCGGAACAGGATATAATTGCTTAAAACGTTTAGAAGGAGTAAATGAATTACCCAATTTATCCCATTCTTTGGAAATTACTGCAGAAATAGCATTAGGAACAGGAAAAACTTCTGGAATAACCGCAGGAGCTTTAAAAACCTTATCCAAACGTATAGAATTAGTATCAAGAGGACTAGAATCCTCTATTTCTAAAGCAATTAGTACTTCTTTAAGTAAAGAGCGAATAAATTCCATCTTAAATAAATATGAAGATTTATCAGCATCAATCTCTGAGATAGAATCCTCTGAACCAGAAGAGTCCAAAGAATCAGAATGATGATGTTCATTTAAAAATTCATCTGTAGAGAGAGAAGATTTAAAAGACTTTTTACGTTTACTAGAAGGAGAAATAACAGACAAAGCCTTCTTTATGGATTCAGAAACAAAATCTCTTATGTTATCAGGAACATTCTGCACCTTAGATGTTGAGGGAACTGCAACAGGCAATGGTACATTACTAAAGGAAATATTATCTGCTTTAACAAGTTTGTCATGACAATTATTACAAACAACAGCTGGAGGAATAGCTACCAAAAGTTTACAGCAGATACACTTAGCTTTGGTAGATCCAGCAGGCAGTGATTTTCCTGTAGTATCTTCTGGCTCAGATGCAACGTGAGACATCTTGCAATATGTAAGAGAAAAAACAACATATAAAGCAAAATAGATCAAATTCCTTATAAGACAGTTTCAGGAATGGGAAAGAATGCCAAATATCAAGCTTCTAGCAACCAGAAGCAAATGAAAAATGAGACTGAAATAATGTGGAGACAAAAGCGACGCCCATATTTTTTAGCGCCAAATAAGACGCCCACATTATTTGGCGCCTAAATGCTTTTGGCGCCAAAAATGACGCCACATCCGGAACGCCGACATTTTTGGCGCAAAATAACGTCAAAAAATGACGCAACTTCCGGCGACACGTATGACGCCGGAAACGGAAAAGAATTTTTGCGCCAAAAAAGTCCGCGCCAAGAATGACGCAATAAAATGAAGCATTTTCAGCCCCCGCGAGCCTAACAGCCCACAGGGAAAAAAGTCAAATTTTTGAGGTAAGAAAAATATGATAATTCAATGCATAATCCCAAATATGAAACTGACTGTCTGAAAATAAGGAAAGTTGAACATTCTGAGTCAAGGCAAATAAATGTTTGAATACATATATTTAGAACTTTATAAATAAAGTGCCCAACCATAGCTTAGTGTGTCACAGAAAATAAGACTTACTTACCCCAGGACACTCATCTACATGTTTGTAGAAAGCCAAACCAGTACTGAAACGAGAATCAGTAGAGGTAATGGTAAATATAAGAGTATATCGTCGATCTGAAAAGGGAGGTAAGAGATGAATCTCTACGACCGATAACAGAGAACCTTATGAAATAGACCCCGTAGAAGGAGATCACTGCATTCAATAGGCAATACTCTCTTCACATCCCTCTGACATTCACTGCACGCTGAGAGGAAAACCGGGCTCCAACTTGCTGCGGAGCACATATCAACGTAGAATCTAGCACAAACTTACTTCACCACCTCCCTTGGAGGCAAAGTTTGTAAAAACTGATTTGTGGGTGTGGTGAGGGGTGTATTTATAGGCATTTTAAGGTTTGGGAAACTTTGCCCCTCCTGGTAGGAATGTATATCCCATACGTCACTAGCTCATGGACTCTTGTTAATTACATGAAAGAAAGATGTTCCCAATAGCCGACTCTGTCAAGGAGGCTTGGCAAACAGTCCCCAAGGTGGAAGGAGCGGTTTCCACTCTGGCTAAGAGAACTACTATACATAGAGTGGATAGTTGTGCCTTTAAAGATCCTATGGACAAAAGCTAGAGGTGTTACTTAAAAAGATGTATGTACACCAGGGTTTACAGTGGCAACCAGCTGTGTGCATTGCTACTGTCACCAGTGCGGCAGCATATTGGTTTGATGCGTTGACCGATGCTATTAAGACAGAAACTCCCCTGGATGAGATCCAGGATAGGATAAAAGCTCTAAAATTAGCTAATTCCTTTATTAAGGGTGCTTCCCTTCAAGTTATCAAACTGGTAACAAAGATTTCAGGTTTCTCTGTTCTAGCTCGCAGAACCTTATGGTTAAAATCTTGGTCTGTGGCTGTATCCTCTAAGTCTAAGCTTTTAGCGACTCCTTACAAGGGGAAGACCTTGTTTGGACCGGGCTTGACAGAGATAATTTCTGATATTAAGCAAGGTAAGGGTCATCTTCTGCCACAGGATAAGAGAAACAAACAAAAGGGACGTCAGAGTAATTTTCGTTCCTTTCGAAATTTCATGGGAAATTCTTTCTCTTCCGCTGCCAAACAGGAGAAGTCTAAGCCTGCATGGAGATACAGTCAGTCTTGGAATAAGGGGAAACAATCCAATAAACTGGCTATTGAATCAAAGACGGCATGAAGGGCATGCCCCGATCCGGGACCGGATCTTGTAGGGGGCAGACTTTCCTTCTTCGCTCAGGCTTGGGCTCGAGATGTTCCGGATTCCTGGGCAGTAGTAATAGTGCCCCAGGGATACAAACTAGAGTTCAAAGGTTTTCCACCCAGAGGCAGGTTTCTGATCTCAAGATTATCGATAGACCAGACAAAAAGAGAGGCGTTCTTACGCTGTGTAAGAGACCTCTCCGACCTGGGAGTGATAGTTCCTGTTACGATACAGGAACAGGGTCTGGGATTTTATTCCAATCTGTTCGAGGTTCCCAAAAAAGAGGGAACCTTTAGACCAATTTTAGATCTCAAAAGTCTGAACAAATTCCTCAGAGTACCATCCTTCAAGATGGAAACTATTCGTTCCATTCTCCCTTTGGTCCAAGAAGGTCAATTTATGACAACAGTGGATTTAAAGGACGCGTACCTGCATGTTCCCATTTACAAGGATCATCACAAGTTTCTGAGGTTTGCCTTTCTAGACAAACACTTCCAATTCGTGGCTCTTCCCTTCGGTCTTGCCACAGCTCCCAGAATTTTTTCAAAGGTTCTGGGTTCGCTATTGGCGGTGATTCGTTTATGGGGCATTGCGGTGACGCACTATCTGGACTACATCCGGGTCCAGGCGACATCCCTACAACAAGCAAGATCACACACGGAAATGTTGTTGTCCTTCCTGCGATCTCACGGTTGGAAGGTAAATTTGGGAAAGAGTTCCTTAGTTCCAAACACAAGGGTATCTTTCTTAGGAACAATAATACATTCCATATCAATGAAGATTTTTCTGACAGAAGTCAGGAAATCAAAGATTTTCGATACTTGTCTAGCTCTTCAGTCCACTCATCGGCCATCAGTGGCTCAGTGCATGGAGGTAGTCGGGCTGATGGTGGAGGAAATGGACATCATCCCGTTTGCTCGGTTCCACCTCAGACCTCTGCAGTTTAATATGCTCAGGCAATGGAACAGAGATTATGCCGCTTTGTCTCCTCGAATACTACTGGAGCAGGAGACAAGGGATTCTCTTCAATGGTGGTTGTCTCTGGATCATCTCTCCCAGGGAACCTGCTTTCGCAGACCATCTTGGGTGATTGTGACAAGACGCCAGCCTTCTAGGATGGGGAGCAGTCTGGGGCACCTTAAAGGCTCAGGGAGTTTGGACTTGGTCAGAGTCTGTTCTACCTATAAACATTCTGGAGCTGAGAGCAATCTACAATGCTCTTCTGGCCTGGCCCCAGTTAGCCTTGGCCCAGTTTATCAGGTTCCTGTCGGACAACATAACGTTTGTGGCTTACATCAATCATCAGGGAGGAACAAGGAGTTCCTTGGCGATGACAGAGGTAACCAAAATAATTCAGTGGGCGGACGCCCATTCTTGCTGTCTGTCGGCGATCCACTTCCCAGGGGTGGACAACTGGGAGGCGGACTTCCTGAGCAGGCAGACTTTTCATCCGGGAGAGTGGGAACTCCATCCGGAAGTGTTCTACAGCCTGATTCTCAAGTGTGGTCAGCCAGAATTAGATCTCATGGCATCTCGACAGAATGCCAAGCTCCCAAGGTACAGGTGGAGGTCCAGGGACCCCCAGGCGGAACTGATAGATGCCCTGGCGATTTCTTGGACCTTCAGTCTAGCATACATATTTCCTCCGTTTGCTCTTCTTCCTCGGGTCATTGCTCGAGTCAAACAGTAGAGAGTCTCTGTGATTTTCATTGCACTGGCTTGGCCTCGCAGGATTTGGTATGCAGATCTGGTGGACATGTTGTCTCTGCCACCTTTGAAACTTCCATTGAGGGAGGACCTTCTAATTCAAGGACCCTTCCTTCACCCAAATCTAGTTTCTCTTGTAAGGTGTATCCAGTCCACAGATCATCCATTACTTGTGGGATATTCTCATTCCCAACAGGAAGTTGCAAGAGGACACCCACAGCAGAGCTGTCTATATAGCTCCTCCCCTAACTGCCATATCCAGTCATTCTCTTGCAACTCTCAACAAGCATGGAGATAGTAAGAGAGAAGTGGTGAAATGTAGCTGTTATTTTGCTTCAATCAAAAGTTTATTATTTTTAAATGGTACCGGAGTTGTACTATTTTGTTCCAGGCAGAAAAATAGAAGAATCTGCCTGTGATTTCTGTGATCTTAGCAGGTTATAACTAAGATCCATTGCTGTTCTCACACATAACTGAAGAGACAGGTAACTTCAGCGGGGGAATGGCGTGCAGGTTATCCTGCTATGAGGTATGTGCAGTTAAGATTTTTCTAGAAGATGTGAATGCTAGAAAATGCTGCTGATACCAAATTTATGTAAGGTAAGCTTGAATACAGTGATTTAATAGCGACAGGTATCATGCTTACTTTCTGAGGTAATACTCTTTTATATTTACAATATAAAACGTTTGCTGGCATGTTTAAACGTTTTTATATATACTTTGGTGATAAAACTTTATTGGGGCCTAGTTTTTTCCACATGGCTGGCTTAAATTTGCCTAGAAACAGTTTCCTGAGGCTTTCCACTGTGTTACTATGAGTGGGGGGGCCTAATTTAGCATTTTTTTGCGCAGTAACTTTTACAGACGGAGACATCCAGCTTCCTCCAGGAGTCCCCTGAATGCTATAGGACATCTCTAAAGGGCTCTTAGGCTTTCCAAAATCGTTTGTTGGGGAAGGTAGGCCCACAGCAAGGCTGTGGCAGTTGGTGTGACTGTTTAAAAAACGTTTATATCGTTTTTTTTATCTGTTTTTTGAACTAAGGGGTTAATCATCCATTTGCAAGTGGGTGCAATGCTCTGTTCGCTTATTATACACACTGTAAAAATTTTGTTTGATTTACTGCCTTTTTTCACTGTTTTTTCAAATTCTGACAAAATTTGTTTCTCTTAAAGGCACAGTACAGTTTCTTATATTTGCTTGTTAACTTGATTTAAAGTGTTTTCCGAGCTTGCTAGTCTCATTGCTAGTCTGTACAAACATGTCTGACATAAAGGAAACTCCTTGTTCATTATGTTTAAAAGCCATGGTGGAACCCACTCTTAGAATGTGTACCAAATGTACTGATTTCACTTTAAGCAATAAAGATCATATTCTGTCTTTAAAAAATTTGTCACCAGAGGAATCTGACGAGGGGGAAGTTATGACGACTAACTCTCGCCATGTGTTAGATCCTTTGACTCATGCTCAAGGGACTCACGCTCAAATGGCGCCAAGTACATCCAGGGCGCCCATAGCGTTTACTTTACAAGACATGGCGGCAGTCATGGATAATACACTGTCAGCGGTATTAGCCAGACTACCTGAATTTAGAGGAAAGCGAGATAGCTCTGGAGTTAGACGAAATACTGACGCTTTAAGAGCTATGTCTGATACTGCCTCACAATATGCAGAAGCTGAAGAAGGAGAGCTTCTTTCTGTGGGTGATGTTTCTGACTCAGGGAAGATGATGCAACCTGATTCTGATATTTCTACATTTAAATTTAAGCTTGAACACCTCCGCGTGTTACTAAGGGAGGTTTTAGCTGCTCTGAATGACTGTGATACAATTGCAGTGCCAGAGAAATTGTGTAGACTGGATAAATACTATGCAGTGCCGGTGTGCACTGATGTTTTTCCAATGCCTAAAAGGTTTACAGAAATTATTACTAAGGAATGGGATAGACCAGGTGTGCCATTCTCTCCCCCTCCTATTTTTAGAAAAATGTTTCCAATAGACACCACCACACGGGACTTATGGCAGACAGTTCCTAAGGTGGAGGGTGCAGTTTCTACTCTAGCAAAGCGTACTACTATCCCTGTCGAGGACAGTTGTGCTTTCTTAGATCCAATGGATAAAAAGTTAGAGGGTTACCTTAAGAAAATGTTTATTCAACAAGGTTTTATCCTACAGACCCTTGCATGCATTGCTCCTGTCACTGCTGCTGCGGCGTTCTGGTTTGAGTCTCTGGAAGAGGCTTTACAGGTAACGACTCCATTGGATGACATACTTGACAAGCTTAGAGCACTTAAGCTAGCCAATTCTTTTGTTTCTGATGCCATTGTTCATTTGACTAAACTAACGGCTAAGAATTCTGGTTTTGCTATCCAGGTGCGCAGAGCGCTATGGCTTAAATCATGGTCAGCTGACGTTACTTCAAAGTCTAAGCTGCTTAACATTCCCTTCAAGGGGCAGACCCTATTCGGGCCTGGTTTGAAGGAGATTATTGCTGATATCACTGGAAGAAAAGGTCATACCCTTCCTCAGGATAGGTCCAAATCAAGGGCCAAACAGTCTAATTTTCGTGCTTTTCGAAACTTCAAGGCAAGTGTGGCATCAACTTCCTCTAATGAAAAACAAGAGGGAACTTTTGCTCAGTCCAAGACGGTCTGGAGACCTAACCAGGCCTGGAACAAAGGTAAGCAGGCCAAAAAGCCTGCTGCTGCCTCTAAGACAGCGTGAAGGAACGGCCCCCTATCAGGCAACGGATCTAGTAGGGGGCAGACTTTCGCTATTCGCCCAGGCGTGGGCAAGAGATGTCCAGGATCCCTGGGCGTTGGAAATTATATCCCAGGGATATCTTCTGGACTTTAAGGCTTCCCCCCCCAAAAGGGAGATTTCACCTTTCACAATTATCTGCAAACCAGATAAAGAGAGAGGCATTCTTACACTGTGTATGAGACCTCCTAGTTATGGGAGTGATCCATCCAGTTCCAAAGGAGGAACAGGGACAGGGTTTTTACTCAAATCTGTTTGTGGTTCCCAAAAAAGAGGGAACCTTCAGACCAATTTTGGATCTAAAGATCTTAAACAAATTCCTCAGAGTTCCATCATTCAAGATGGAGACTATTCGTACCATCCTACCTATGATCCAGGAGGGTCAATACATGACTACAGTGGATTTAAAGGATGCTTATCTTCACATTCCGATACACAAAGATCATCATCGGTTTCTCAGGTTTGCCTTCCTAGACAGGCATTACCAGTTTGTAGCTCTTCCCTTTGGGTTAGCTACAGCCCCAAGAATTTTTACGAAGGTTCTGGGGTCGCTTCTGGCGGTCCTAAGGCCACGGGGCATAGCAGTGGCCCCTTATTTAGACGACATCCTGATTCAGGCGTCAAACTTCCAAATTGCCAAGTCTCATACGGACATAGTGTTGGCATTTCTGAGGTCGCATGGGTGGAAGGTGAACGAGGAAAAGAGTTCTCTATCCCCCCTCACAAGATTTTCCTTCCTAGGGACTCTGATAGATTCTGTAGAAATGAAAATTTACCTGACTGAGTCCAGGTTATCAAAACTTCTAAATTCCTGCCGTGTTCTTTATTCCATTCCTCGCCCTTCGGTGGCTCAGTGCATGGAAGTAATCTGCTTAATGGTAGCGGCAATGGACATAGTGCCGTTTGCACGCCTACATCTCAGACCGCTGCAACTCTGCATGCTCAGTCATTGGAATGGGGATTACACAGATTTGTCCCCTCTACTGAATCTGGATCAAGAGACCAGGGATTCTCTTCTCTGGTGGCTATCTCGGGTCCATCTGTCCAAAGGTATGACCTTTCGCAGGCCAGATTGGACAATTGTAACAGATGCCAGCCTTCTAGGTTGGGGTGCAGTCTGCAACTCCCTGAAGGCTCAGGGAGCGTGGACTCAGGAGTCACTCCTTCCAATAAATATTCTGGAACTGAGAGCGATATTCAATGCTCTTCAGGCTTGACCTCAGTTAGCAACTCTGAGGTTCATCAGATTTCAGTCTGACAACTCACGACTGTGGCTTACATCAACCATCAAGGGGGAACAAGGAGTTCCCTAGCGATGTTAGAAGTCTCAAAGATAATTCGCTGGGCAGAGATTCACTCTTGCCACCTATCAGCTATCCATATCCCAGGTGTAGAGAACTGGGAGGCGGATTTTCTAAGTCGTCAGACTTATCATCCGGGGGAGTGGGAACTCCATCCGGAGGTGTTTGCACAATTGATTCATCGTTGGGGCAAACCAGAACTGGATCTCATGGCGTCTCGCCAGAACGCCAAGCTTCCTTGTTACAGATCCAGGTCCAGGGATCCCAAGGCGATGTTAATAGATGCTCTAGCAGCACCCTGGTCTTTCAACCTGGCTTATGTGTTTCCACCGTTTCCTCTGCTCCCTCGTCTGATTGCCAAGATCAAGCAGGAGAGAGCATCAGTGATCTTGATAGCGCCTGCGTGGCCACGCAGGACCTGGTATGCAGATCTAGTGGACATGTCATCCTTTCCACCTTGGACTCTGCCGTTAAGACAAGACCTTCTACTACAAGGTCCTTTCAATCATCCAAATCTAATTTCTCTGAGACTCACTGCCTGGAGATTGAACGCTTGATGTTATCAAAGCGTGGCTTCTCCGAGTCAGTCATTGATACCTTAATACAGGCACGAAAGCCTGTCACCAGGAAAATTTACCATAAGATATGGCGTAAATATCTTTATTGGTGTGAATCCAAGGGTTACTCATGGAGTAAGGTCAGGATTCCCAGGGTATTATCCTTTCTCCAAGAAGGTTTGGAAAAAGGATTGTCAGGTAGTTCCTTAAAGGAACAGATTTCTGCCCTTTCTATTCTTTTGCACAAGCGTCTGGCAGATGTTCCAGACGTTCAGGCATTTTGTCAGGCTTTAGTTAGAATCAAGCCTGTGTTTAAACCTGTTGCTTCGCCATGGAGCTTAAATCTGGTTCTTAAAGTTCTTCAAGGAGTTCCTTTGAACCTCTTTATTCCATAGATATCAAACTTTGTCTTGTTAAGTGTATCCAGTCCACGAATCATCCATTACTTGTGGGATATTCTCCTTCCCAACAGGAAGTTGCAAGAGGATCACCCACAGCAGAGCTGCTATATAGCTCCTCCCCTCACTGCCATACCCAGTCATTCTCTTGCAACTCTCAACTAAGATGGAGGTCGTAAGAGGACTGTGGTGTTTTATACTCAACATTCCTTTCAAGGGGCAGACCTTATTCGGGCCTGGCTTGAAGGAAATTATTGCTGACATTACTGGAGGCAAGGGTCATACCCTTCCTCAGGACAGGGCCAAATCAAAGGCCAAACAGTCTAATTTTCGTGCCTTTCGAAATTTTAAGGCAGGAGCAGCATCAACTTCCTCCGCTTCAAAACAAGAGGGAACTGTTGCTCATTCCAGACAGGCCTGGAAACCTAACCAGTCCTGGAACAAGGGCAAGCAGGCCAGAAAGCCTGCTGCTGCCCCCAAGACAGCATGAAGGAACGGCCCCCTATCTGGAAACGGATCTAGTGGGGGGCAGACTTTCTCTCTTCGCCCAGGCGTGGGCAGGAGATGTTCAGGATCCCTGGGCGTTGGAGATCATATCTCAGGGATATCTTCTGGACTTCAAAGCTTCTCCTCCACAAGGGAGATTTCATCTTTCAAGGTTATCAGCAAACCAGATAAAGAAAGAGGCATTCCTAAGCTGTGTGCAAAACCTCCTAGTAATGGGAGTGATCCATCCAGTTCCACGGACAGAACAAGGACAGGGATTTTATTCAAATCTGTTTGTGGTTCCCAAGAAAGAGGGAACCTTCAGACCAATCTTGGATCTAAAGATCTTAAACAAATTCCTCAGAGTTCCATCATTCAAAATGGAAACTATTCGGACCATCCTACCCATGATCCAAGAGGGTCAGTAGATGACTACAGTGGACTTGAAGGATGCCTACCTTCACATACCGATTCACAAAGATCATCATCGGTTCCTAAGGTTTGCCTTTCTAGACAGGCATTACCAATTTGTAGCTCTTCCCTTCGGGTTGGCCACTGCCCCGAGAATTTTTACAAAGGTTCTAGGCTCACTTCTGGCGGTTCTAAGACCGCGAGGCATAGTGGTGGCTCCGTATCTAGATGACATCCTGATACAGGCGTCAAGCTTTCAAATTGCCAAGTCTCATACAGAGATAGTTCTGGCATTTCTGAGGTCGCATGGGTGGAAAGTGAACGTGGAAAAGAGCTCTCTATCACCACTCACAAGAGTCTCCTTCCTAGGGACTCTTATAGATTCTGTAGAGGTGAAAATTTACCTGACGGAGTCCAGGTTATCAAAACTTCTAAATGCTTGCCGTGTCCTTCATTCCATTCCACGCCCGTCAGTGGCTCAGTGCATGGAAGTAATCGGCTTAATGGTAGCGGCAATGGACATAGTGCCATTTGCGCGCCTGCATCTCAGACCGCTGCAATTATGCATGCTAAGTCAGTGGAATGGGGATTACTCAGATTTGTCCCCTCTACTAAATCTGGATCAAGAGACCAGAGATTCTCTTCTCTGGTGGCTTTCTCGGGTCCATCTGTCCAAGGGTATGACCTTTCGCAGGCCAGATTGGACGATTGTAACAACAGATGCCAGCCTTCTAGGTTGGGGCGCAGTCTGGAACTCCCTGAAGGCTCAGGGATCGTGGACTCAGGAGGAGAAACTCCTCCCAATAAATATTCTGGAGTTAAGAGCAATATTCAATGCTCTTCTAGCTTGGCCTCAGCTAGCAACACTGAGGTTCATCAGATTTCAGTCGGACAACATCACGACTGCGACTTACATCAACCATCAAGGGGGAACCAGGAGTTCCCTAGCGATGTTAGAAGTCTCAAAGATAATTCGCTGGGCAGAGTCTCACTCTTGCCACCTGTCAGCAATCCACATCCCAAGCGTAGAGAACTGGGAGGCGGATTTTCTAAGTCGTCAGACTTTTCATCCGGGGGAGTGGGAACTCCATCCGGAGGTGTTTGCTCAACTGGTCCATCGTTGGGGCAAACCAGAACTGGATCTCATGGCGTCTCGCCAGAACGCCAAGCTTCCTTGTTACGGATCCAGGTCCAGGGACCCGGGAGCAACGCTGATAGATGCTCTAGCAGCTCCTTGGTTCTTCAACCTGGCCTATGTGTTTCCACCGTTTCCTCTGCTCCCTCGAATGATTGCCAAAATCAAACAGGAGAGAGCATCGGTGATTCTGATAGCGCCTGCGTGGCCACGCAGGACCTGGTATGCAGACCTAGTGGACATGTCATCTCTTCCACCATGGACTCTGCCTCTGAGGCAGGACCTTCTAATACAAGGTCCTTTCAATCATCCAAATCTAATGTCTCTGAGACTGACTGCATGGAGATTGAACGCTTGATTCTATCAAGGCGTGGCTTCTCCGAGTCAGTCATTGATACCTTAATACAGGCTCGGAAGCCTGTCACCAGGAAAATCTACCATAAGATATGGCGTAAATATCTTTATTGGTGTGAATCCAAGAGTTACTCATGGAGTAAGGTTAGGATTCCTAGGATATTGTCCTTTCTCCAAGAGGGTTTGGACAAAGGCTTATCAGCTAGTTCTTTAAAAGGACAGATCTCTGCTCTGTCTATTCTTTTACACAAGCGTCTGGCAGAAGTTCCAGACGTCCAGGCATTTTGTCAGGCATTAGTTAGGATTAAGCCTGTGTTTAAAACTGTTGCTCCCCCGTGGAGCTTAAACTTGGTTCTTAAAGTTCTTCAGGGAGTTCCGTTTGAACCCCTTCATTCCATTGATATTAAACTTTTATATTGGAAAGTTCTGTTTTTGATGGCTATTTCCTCGGCTCGAAGAGTCTCTGAGTTATCTGCCTTACATTGTGATTCTCCTTATCTGATTTTTCATTCAGACAAGGTAGTTCTGATTACCAAACCTGGGTTTTTACATAAGGTGGTTTCTAACAGGAATATCAATCAAGAGATTGTTGTTCCATCATTGTGTCCTAATCCTTCTTCAAAGAAGGAACGTCTTTTGCATAATCTGGACATAGTCCGTGCCTTGAAGTTTTACTTACAGGCTACTAAAGATTTTCGTCAAACATCTGCCCTGTTTGTCGTTTACTCTGGAAAGAGGAGAGGTCAAAAAGCTTCGACAACCTCTCTCTCCTTTTGGCTTCACGGCATAATACGCTTAGCCTATGAGACTGCTGGACAGCAGCCCCCTGAAAGGATTACAGCTCATTCTACTAGAGCTGTGGCTTCCACCTGGGCCTTTAAAAATGAGGCCTCTGTTGAACAGATTTGCAAGGCTGCGACTTGGTCTTCGCTTCACACCTTTTCCAAATTTTACAAATTTGATACTTTTGCTTCTTCGGAGGCTGTTTTTGGGAGACAGGTTCTACAGGCAGTGGTTCCTTCCGTTTAAGTTCCTGCCTTGTCCCTCCCATCATCCGTGTACTTTAGCTTTGGTATTGGTATCCCACAAGTAATGGATGATCCGTGGACTGGATACACTTAACAAGAGAAAACATAATTTATGCTTACCTGATAAATTTATTTCTCTTGTAGTGTATCCAGTCCACGGCCCGCCCTGTCCTTTTCAGGCAGGTCTAAATTTTAATTAAACTACAGTCACCACTGCACCCTATGCTTTCTCCTTTCTCGTCTTGTTTCGGTCGAATGACTGGATATGGCAGTGAGGGGAGGAGCAATATAGCAGCTCTGCTGTGGGTGATCCTCTTGCAACTTCCTGTTGGGAAGGAGAATATCCCACAAGTAATGGATGATCCGTGGACTTGGATACACTACAAGAGAAATAAATTTATCAGGTAAGCATAAATTATGTTTTTATCTTGGAAAGTTCTGTTTTTGATAGCTATTTCCTCGGCTCGTAGAGTCTCAGAGTTACCTGCCTTACAATGTGATTCTCCTTATCTGATCTTCCATGCGGATAAGGTAATCCTGCGTTCCAAACTTGGGTTTTTACCTAAGGTGGTATCTAATAAGAATATCAATCAAGAGATTGTTGTTCCATCTTTGTGTCCTAATCCTTCTTCAAAGAAGGAACGTCTTACACAATCTGGACGTGGTTCCTGCTTTAAAGTTTTACTTACAAGCTACTAAAGATTTTCGTCAAACATCTGCTTTGTTTGTTATCTACTCTGGACAGAGGAGAGGTCAAAAGGCTTCGGCAACCTCTCTTTCTTTTTGGCTAAGAAGCATAATCCGCTTAGCCTATGAGACTGCTCCAGAAAGGATTACAGCTCATTCTACTATAGCTGTGGCTTCCACATGGGCCTTTTAAAATGAGGCTTCTGTTGAACAGATTTGCAAGGCGGCGATTGGTCTTCGCTTCATACTTTTTCAAAATTCTACAAATTTGATACTTTTGCTTCTTCGGAGACTATTTTTGGGAGAAAGGTTTTACAGGCAGTGGTACCTTCCGTTTAAGTACCTGCCTTGTCCCTCCCTTCATCCGTGTACTTTAGCTTTGGTATTGGTATCCCACAAGTAATGGATGATCCGTGAACTGGATACACCTTACAAGAGAAAACATAATTTATGCTTACCTGATAAATTTATTTCTCTTGTGGTGTATCCAGTCCACGGCCCGCCCTGTCATTTTAAGGCAGGTATTTTTTAACTTTAAACTACAGTCACCACTGCACCTTATGGTTTCTCCTTTCTCTGCTTGTTTTCGGTCAAATGACTGGATATGGCAGTTAGGGGAGGAGCTATATAGACATCTCTGCTGTGGGTGTCCTCTTGCAACTTCCTGTTGGGAATGAGAATATCCCACAAGTAATGGATGATTTGTGGACTGGATACACCACAAGAGAAATAAATTTATCAGGTAAGCATAAATTGTTTTCTCTGAAGCTGACTGCTTGGAGATTGAACGTTTAATTTTATCCAAGCGGCGCTTTTCTGACTCGGTCATAGAGACCATGATTCAGGCTCGTAAACCTGTAACTAGAAAGATATGGTGTAAATATCTATATTGGTGCGAGTCCAAGGGCTACTCCTGGAGTAGAGTCAGGATTCCTAGAATATTGTCTTTTCTCCAAGAGGGTTTGGAAAAAGAATTATCGACAAGTTCCCTAAAGGGTCAAATTTCTGCTTTAACTAGTTTGTTACACAAGCGTCTGGCAGATGTTCCAGATGTGCAATTCTTTTGTCAGGCCTGTATTCAAGCCAGTTACTCCTCCATGGAGTCTTAATTTGGTTCTAAGAGTTATTCAAGGGGCTCCATTTGAGCCTATGCATTCCTTAGATATTAAGTTGTTATCTTGGAAAGTTTTATTTCTTGTTGCTATTTCTTCTGCTCGCAGAGTATCAGAGCTTTCGGCATTGCAGTACGAATCCCCTTACCTTATATTTCATTCAGATAAGGTAGTTTTACGTACTAAATTAGGATTTCTTCCTAAAGTTGTTTCTGATCGGAACATTAATCAGGAGATTGTTGTTCCTTCCTTGTGTCCTAATCCTACTTCTCAGAAGGAGCGGCTTCTGCACAATTTGGACGTGTCCGTGTCTTAAAGTTTTACCTGCATGCGTCTGAGGATTTTCATCAGTCTTCTGCTTGCTTTGTGGTTTTCTCAGGAAAACATAGGGGACAGAAAGCTACAGCTACTTCTCTTTTTTTTTTTTTTTTGCTGAAGAGTATCATATGTTTTGCATAAGAGACTGCTGGACAGCAGCCTCTAGAGAGAGTTACGGCTCATTCCACGAGGGCTGTTGCTACCTCATGGGCATTCAAAAATGAAGCTTTTGTGGAACAGATTTGCAAGGCTGCAACTTGGTCCTCTCTTTACACTTTTTCAAAATTCTACAAATTTGACACTTCTGCCTCGGCTGAGGCCTCCTTTGGGAGAAAGGTTCTTCAAGCAGTGGTGCCTTCCGTTTAGGTTCCCTGTCTTGTCCCTCCCATATAATCATCCCGTACTCTAGCTTGGGTATTGATTCCCAATAGTAATTAAGATGATCCGTGGACTCATTGTGTCATTAAAAAGAAAATTTATCCTTACCTGATAAATTTCTTTTTCTTCTGTTAAGTGTGATCAGTCCACGGGTCATCATTACTTCTGGGATATTACTCCTCCCCAACAGGAAGTGCAAGAGGATTCACCCAGCAGAGCTGCATATAGCTCCTCCCCTCTACGTCACTCCCAGTCATTCTCTTGCACCCAACGACTAGATAGGATGTGTGAGAGGACTATGGTGATTATACTTAGTTTTATATCTTCAATCAAAAGTTTGTTATTTTAAAATAGCACCGGAGTGTGTTATTACCTCTCTGGCAGAGTTTGAAGAAGAATCTACCAGAGTTTTGCTATGATTTTAGCCGGAGTAGTTAAGATCATATTGCTGTTCTCGGCCATCTGAGGAGTGAGGTAAACTTCAGATCAGGGGACAGCGGGCAGATGAATCTGCATAGAGGTATGTAGCAGTTTTTATTTTCTGACAATGAAATTGATGAGAAAATCCTGCCATACCGATATAATGTCATGTATGTATACTTTACACTTCAGTATTCTGGGGAATGGTACTTCACTAGAATTACACTGTAAGAAATATATAAAGCTGTTTAATAACTAGAGATTATGTTTAACGTTTTTGCTGGAATGTAAAATCGTTTTCATTTGCTGAGGTACTGTGTGAATAAATGTTTGGGCACTATTTTTCCACTTGGCAGTTGCTTAATCTGTTTTTCTGACAGTTTCTGTTCTCCCTCACTGCTGTGTGTGAGGGGGAGGGGCCGTTTTTTGGCGCTTTTACTATGCATCAAATATTTCAGTCAGCAACTCATTGTATTCCCTGCATGATCCGGTTCATCTCTACAGAGCTCAGGGGTCTTCAAAACTTATTTTGAGGGAGGTAATTTCTCTCAGCAGAGCTGTGAGAATTATAGTTTGACTGAGATAAAAAACGTTTATTCTGTAATTTGTTTCCTGCTTTCAGAATTTATCTTTGCTAATGGGATTAAACCTTTGCTAAAGTTGTGTTGTTTACAAGGATTGAGGCTATAACTGTTTCAATTTATTAATTTTCAACTGTCATAGATCTTCTGTGCTTCTTAAAGGCACAGTACGTTTTAATATTATTCTAATTGAATTGTATTTCCAAGTTGCAAGTTTATTTGCTAGTGTGTTAAACATGTCTGACTCAGAGGATGATACCTGTGTCATTTGTTGCAATGCCAAAGTGGAGCCCAATAGAAATTTATGTACTAACTGTATTGATGCTACTTTAAATAAAAGTCAATCTGTACAAATTGAACAAATTTCACCAAACAACGAGGGGAGAGTTATGCCGACTAACTCGCCTCACGTGTCAGTACCTACATCTCCCGCTCAGAGGGAGGTGCGTGATATTGTAGCGCCGAGTACATCTGGGCGGCCATTACAAATCACATTACAGGATATGGCTACTGTTATGACTGAGGTATTGGCTAAATTACCAGAACTAAGAGGTAAGCGTGATCACTCTGGGGTGAGAACAGAGTGCGCTGATAATATTAGGGCCATGTCAGACACTGCGTCACAGGTGGCAGAACATGAGGACGGAGAACTTCATTCTGTGGGTGACGGTTCTGATCCAAACAGACTGGATTCAGATATTTCAAATTTTAAATTTAAACTGGAAAACCTCCGTGTATTACTAGGGGAGGTGTTAGCGGCTCTGAATGATTGTAACACAGTTGCAATACCAGAGAAAATGTGTAGGTTGGATAAATATTTTGCGGTACCGACGAGTACTGAGGTTTTTCCTATACCTAAGAGACTTACTGAAATTGTTACTAAGGAGTGGGATAGACCCGGTGTGCCGTTCTCACCCCCTCCGATATTTAGAAAAATGTTTCCAATAGACGCCACCACAAGGGACTTATGGCAAACGGTCCCTAAGGTGGAGGGAGCAGTTTCTACCTTAGCTAAGCGTACCACTATCCCGGTGGAGGATAGCTGTGCTTTTTCAGATCCAATGGATAAAAAGTTAGAGGGTTACCTTAAGAAAATGTTTGTTCAACAAGGTTTTATATTGCAACCCCTTGCATGCATTGCGCCGATCATGGCTGCAGCGGCATTCTGGATTGAGTCTCTGGAAGAGAACATTGGTTCAGCTACTCTGGACGACATTACGGACAGGCTTAGGGTCCTTAAACTAGCTAATTCATTCATTTCGGAGGCCGTAGTACATCTTACTAAACTTACGGCGAAGAATTCAGGATTCGCCATTCAGGCACGCAGGGCGCTGTGGCTAAAATCCTGGTCAGCTGATGTTACTTCTAAGTCTAAATTGCTTAATATACCTTTCAAAGGGCAGACCTTATTCGGGCCCGGGTTGAAAGAGATTATCGCTGACATTACAGGAGGTAAAGGCCATGCCCTGCCTCAGGACAAAGCCAAAGCCAAGACTAGACAGTCTAATTTTCGTTCCTTTCGTAATTTCAAAGCAGGAGCAGCATCAACTTCCTCTGCACCAAAACAGGAAGGAGCTGTTGCTCGCTACAGACAAGGCTGGAAACCTAACCAGTCCTGGAACAAGGGCAAGCAGACTAGGAAACCTGCTGCTGCCCCTAAAACAGCATGAATTGAGGGCCCCCGATCCGGGATCGGATCTAGTGGGGGGCAGACTTTCTCTCTTCGCCCAGGCTTGGGCAAGAGATGTTCAGGATCCCTGGGCGCTAAAGATAATATCTCAGGGATACCTTCTGGACTTCAAATACTCTCCTCCAAGAGAGAGATTTCATCTGTCAAGATTGTCAACAATCCAGACAAAGAAAGAGGCGTTTCTACGCTGCGTACAAGAGCTCTTGTTAATGGGAGTAATCCATCCAGTTCCACGATCGGAACAGGGACAGGGGTTTTACTCAAATCTGTTTGTGGTTCCCAAAAAAGAGGGAACTTTCAGACCAATCCTGGACTTAAAGATCCTAAACAAATTCCTAAGAGTTCCATCGTTCAAGATGGAGACTATTCGGACAATTTTACCTATGATCCAAGAGGGTCAATACATGACCACTGTAGATTTAAAAGATGCTTACCTTCACATACCGATTCACAAAGATCATTATCGGTACCTAAGGTTTGCCTTCCTAGACAGGCATTACCAGTTTGTGGCTCTTCCATTCGGATTGGCTACAGCTCCAAGAATCTTCACAAAGGTTCTGGGTGCTCTTCTGGCGGTACTAAGACCGCGGGGAATCTCGGTAGCTCCATACCTAGACGACATTCTGATACAAGCTTCAAGCTTTCAAACTGCCAAGTCTCATACAGAGTTAGTGCTGGCATTTCTAAGGTCACATGGATGGAAGGTGAACGAAAAGAAAAGTTCACTCGTTCCACTCACAAGAGTTCCCTTCCTGGGGACTCTTATAGATTCTGTAGAAATGAAGATTTACCTGACAGAGGACAGGCTAACAAGACTTCAAAGTGCTTGCCGCACCCTTCATTCCATTCAACACCCGTCAGTGGCTCAATGCATGGAGGTAATCGGCTTAATGGTAGCGGCAATGGACATAGTACCCTTTGCACGCTTACACCTCAGACCACTGCAACTGTGCATGCTAAGTCAGTGGAATGGGGATTACTCAGACTTATCCCCTTCTCTGAATCTGGATCAAGAGACCAGAAATTCTCTTCTATGGTGGCTTTCTCGGCCACATCTGTCCAGGGGGATGCCATTCAGCAGACCAGACTGGACAATTGTAACAACAGACGCCAGCCTTCTAGGTTGGGGTGCCGTCTGGAATTCTCTGAAGGCTCAGGGACAATGGAGTCAGGAGGAGAGTCTCCTGCCAATAAACATTCTGGAATTGAGAGCAGTTCTCAATGCCCTCCTGGCTTGGCCCCAGTTGACAACTCGGGGGTTCATCAGGTTTCAGTCGGACAACATCACGACTGTAGCTTACATCAACCATCAGGGAGGGACAAGAAGCTCCCTAGCTATGATGGAAGTATCAAAGATAATTTGCTGGGCAGAGTCTCACTCTTGCCACCTGTCAGCAATCCACATCCCGGGAGTGGAGAACTGGGAGGCGGATTTCTTAAGTCGTCAGACTTTTCATCCGGGGGAGTGGGAACTTCATCCGGAGGTCTTTGCCCAAATACTTCGACGTTGGGGCAAACCAGAGATAGATCTCATGGCGTCTCGACAGAACGCCAAGCTTCCTCGTTACGGGTCCAGATCCAGGGATCCAGGAGCAGTCCTGATAGATGCTCTGACAGCACCTTGGGACTTCAGGATGGCTTACGTGTTTCCACCCTTCCCGTTGCTTCCTCGATTGATTGCCAGAATCAAACAAGAGAGAGCATCAGTGATTCTAATAGCACCTGCGTGGCCACGCAGGACTTGGTATGCAGACCTGGTGGACATGTCATACTGTCCACCTTGGTCTCTACCTCTGAAACAGGACCTTCTGATACAGGGTCCCTTCAAACATCAAAATCTAACTTCTCTGAAGCTGACTGCTTGGAAATTGAACGCTTGATTTTATCAAGACGTGGATTTTCTGAGTCAGTTATTGATACCTTAATACAGGCTAGGAAACCTGTTACCAGAAAGATTTACCATAAGATATGGCGTAAATACCTATATTGGTGTGAATCCAAAGGTTACTCTTGGAGTAAGGTTAGGATTCCTAGGATATTGTCTTTTCTACAAGAAGGTTTAGAAAAGGGTTTATCTGCTAGTTCATTAAAGGGACA
This sequence comes from Bombina bombina, assembly GCF_027579735.1. Taxonomy (NCBI): domain Eukaryota; kingdom Metazoa; phylum Chordata; class Amphibia; order Anura; family Bombinatoridae; genus Bombina; species Bombina bombina. The sequence goes on from NW_026511666.1 coordinate 198,220, forward strand.
GATCTCAGCGCTGTCCATTCTGTTACACAAACGTCTGTCAGAAGTTCCTGACGTCCAGGCTTTTTGTCAGGCTTTGGCCAGGATTAAGCCTGTGTTTAAAACTGTTGCTCCACCATGGAGTTTAAACCTTGTTCTTAATGTTTTACAGGGCGTTCCGTTTGAACCCCTTCATTCCATTGATATAAAGTTGTTATCTTGGAAAGTTCTATTTTTAATGGCTATTTCCTCGGCTCGAAGAGTCTCTGAATTATCAGCCTTACATTGTGATTCTCCTTATTTGATTTTTCATTCGGATAAGGTAGTCCTGCGTACTAAACCTGGGTTCTTACCTAAGGTAGTTACTAACAGGAATATCAATCAAGAGATTGTTGTTCCTTCTTTATGCCCAAATCCTTCTTCAAAGAAGGAACGTCTACTGCACAACCTGGATGTAGTCCGTGCTCTAAAATTTTACTTACAGGCAACTAAGGAATTTCGACAAACGTCTTCTCTGTTTGTCATTTACTCTGGGCAGAGGAGAGGTCAAAAAGCTTCCGCTACCTCTCTTTCTTTTTGGCTTCGTAGCATAATTCGTTTAGCTTATGAGACTGCTGGACAGCAGCCTCCTGAAAGAATTGCAGCTCATTCTACTAGAGCTGTGGCTTCCACTTGGGCCTTCAAGAATGAGGCCTCTGTTGAACAGATTTGCAAGGCTGCAACTTGGTCTTCGCTTCATACTTTTTCCAAATTTTACAAATTTGACACTTTTGCTTCATCGGAGGCTATTTTTGGGAGAAAGGTTCTTCAGGCAGTGGTTCCTTCTGTATAAAGAGCCTGCCTATCCCTCCCGTCATCCGTGTACTTTTGCTTTGGTATTGGTATCCCAGAAGTAATGATGACCCGTGGACTGATCACACTTAACAGAAGAAAACATAATTTATGCTTACCTGATAAATTCCTTTCTTCTGTAGTGTGATCAGTCCACGGCCCGCCCTGTTTTTAAGGCAGGTAAATATTTTTTAATTTATACTCCAGTCACCACTTCACCCTTGGCTTTTCCTTTCTCGTTGGTCCTTGGTCGAATGACTGGGAGTGACGTAGAGGGGAGGAGCTATATGCAGCTCTGCTGGGTGAATCCTCTTGCACTTCCTGTTGGGGAGGAGTAATATCCCAGAAGTAATGATGACCCGTGGACTGATCACACTACAGAAGAAAGGAATTTATCAGGTAAGCATAAATTATGTTTTTGACACGATGAGTCCACGGCCCGCCCTGGTTTTGATAGACAGTTCGTGGGTTATTATAAATTTCAAACACCTCTGCACCTTGTTACTTCCTTTCTCTCCTTTACTTCGGTCGAATGACTGGGTGGGGAGGGAAGGGAGGTGATATTTAACAGCTTTGCTGTGGTGCTCTTTGCCGCCTCCTGCAAAGCAGGAGTGGTATTAATTAATATGATCCGTGGACTCATCGCGTCAAAAAAGAAATAAATTTATCAGGCAAGCATAATTTTTCTTTTTACATTTTTTTTTCTAATTTTCTTCTGTTATCAAATTTGCTTCATTCTCATGGTATTCTTTGTAGAATAAGATACCTAGGTAGGTGTCAGGAGCACTGAATGGCAGGAAATAGTGCTGCCACCTGGTGTTCTTGCAAATGGATAACATTCTTGCAAAACTGCTGCCAAATAATGCTCCAGACACGTGCATGCTCCTGCTTTTGAACAAAAGATACCAAAAGAGCAAAGAAAATTTGATTATAGAAGTAAATTAGAAAGTTGTTTAAAATTGCATGCTCTATCCGAAGCATGAAAGAAAAATTTTGGGTTTTAATTTACAATTTAAGATGAGTGATAACCCTTCTTCTGTATTGGTTAATTGCAGGCAGAAAATGATGATGATGTTCAGGAAAACACCTTTTCCATGGACCCACAGCTGGAGAGGCAGGTGGAGACCATTCGAAACCTAGTGGACTCCTACATGGGAATTGTCAACAAGTCAATTCGAGATCTTATGCCAAAGACCATAATGCACCTTATGATTAACAATGTAAGTAATCCTCTATTAACTATTGTCTTCATCTTTATACAAAAATGTTACAAAGAAGTAAGTAAATTTGTTTTTACATGGAATCTTTAGTTTCAGTGAACCTTGTAAAAAATGTTAAAGGGACACTGAACCCAATTTTTTTCTTTTGTGATTCAGACAGAGCATGCAGTTTTAATCAACTTTCTAATTTACTCCTATTATCAATTTTCCTTTGTTCTCTTGCTATCTTTATTTGAAAAAGAAGGCATCTAAGCTTTTTTTTTTTTTGTTCAGGACCCTGGGCAGCACTTGTTTATTGGTGGGTGAATTTATTCACCAATCAGCAAGAACAACACAGGTTTTTCACCAAAAATGGGCCGGCATCTAAACTTACATTCTTGCATTTCAAATAAAGATACCAAGAGAATGAAGAAAATTTGATAATAGGAGTAAATTAGAAAGTTGCTTAAAATTGCATGCTCTATCTGAATCACGAAAGAAAAAAATTGGGTTCAGTGTCCCTTTTAAGAAGTTATGGTAAAAACTTTATCATTACTTTTTTTTAACATCATTTATTATTTCAAGTAAAAGAAGGAACTGCTATGTTGGTTTGGTAGGAAGGAGATACAACCTTCATTTTATCCCATTTGTCCCTTATCTGTTATAACTACAGGTAAATTACAAGGCCAAAGTAAGGCTGGTTGTAGAAACTGGACGTCTTAGGAGCGCTAAAACCATCTGATTATAAATCGTTGGACAAGCAGCAAGGATGGTCTGTTCACCATGAGGCAGACCAGTGTTTTCTATGTAATTTCCACTGTCTCCTTTTTTTAATTCAGTTTATTGAACTGCCAATTCCCCCTACGTCTGTCAGAATAATATAGACTGTGAGGAAAATGTCATAAGTATATGATCAAGTTATGTTATACAGAGTTCAAACTCTGTGAAACAGGCAAATGGTACCACTAGTGCTTGGTAAGCTTCATAGAAGTACAAAAAAGTACACTGTTTAAGAAAAGAAAGAATAAGGAGCCACATTCTTTTGTGTATCATTTTAGAATAAGAAATGTTGTTGGCATATGTATAAAATGGCATTTCTTTCATGTAATTGGCAAGAGTCCATGAGCTAGTGACGTATGGGACATACAATCCTACCAGAAGGGGCAAAGTTTCCCAAACCTCAAAATGCCTATAAATACACCCCTCACCACACCCACAATTCAGTTTTACAAACTTTGCCTCCTATGGAGGTGGTGAAGTAAGTTTGTGCTAAGATTTCTACGTTGACATGCACTTCTCAGCATTTTGAAGCCTGATTCCTCTCAGAGTACAGCGAATATCAGAGGGATGTGAAGAGTATCACCTATTGAATGCAATAGTCTTCCTAACACAGGGATCTATTTCATAGGTTCTCTGTTATCGGTCGTAGAGATTCATCTCCTACCTCCCTTTTCAGATCGACGATATACTCTCATATACCATTACCTCTACTGATAACTGTTTCAGTACTGGTTTGGCTATCTGCTTTATGTGGATGGGTGTCTTTTCGGTAAGTATGTTTTTTATTTCTTAAGACACCCCAGCTATGGTTTGGCACTTTATGCATTTTATATAAAGTTCTAAATATATGTATTGTACTTATATTTGCCATGAGTCAGGTTCATGTATTTCCGTGTGCAGACTGTCAGTTTCATATTTGGGGAAAATAAACATTTTAAGAAATATTTTTTCTTACCTGGGGTTTAGTCTTTTTTTCAGATTGACTATATTTTTCTTGCAAATTGCGGGCAGTACTAGGCCCGCGGGTGCGCCGAATGCTAGACTTTATTGCGTCATTCTTGGCGAGAGACTTTTTTGGCGCGAAAGTACGTCTGTTGACGCTAGTTCGTTATTTCCGGCGTCGTAGTTGACGCCGAGTCCTTACACAGGGTTTCGTCGTTAGTAACGCAAGTGTGTCATTTCCGGATGTTGTTGGCGCCAAAAAAATTTCAGTCATGTTGTGTTTTCTCAGTTTCTTCAGATGTGGGGTCTTCCAGAGATAGATCTAATGGCCTCTCATCTAAACAAGAAACTTCCCAGATACCTGTCCAGGTCCAGGGATGTTCAGGCGGAAGCAGTGGATGCGCTGACACTTCCTTGGTGTTATCATCCTGCTTACATTTTCCCGCCTCTAGTTCTTCTTCCAAGAGTGATCTCCAAAATCATCATGGAACAATCGTTTGGGTTGCTGGTGGCTCCAGCATGGCCACACAGGTTTTGGTATGCGGATCTTGTTCGGATGTCCAGTTGCCAACCTTGGCCACTTCCATTAAGGCCGGACCTTCTATCTCAAGGCCCGTTTTTCCATTAGGATCTCAAATCATTATATTTGAAGGCATGGAAATTGAACGCTTAGTGCTAAGTCATAGAGGTTTCTCTGACTCAGTGATTAATACTGTGTTGCAAGCTCTTAAATCTGTCTCTAGAAAGATTTATTATCGAGTTTGGAATCCTTACATTTCATGGTGTTCTTCTCATAAATTCTCTTGGCATTCTTTTAGAATTCCTAGAATTTTACAGTTTCTTCAGGATGGTTTGGATAAGGGTTTGTCTGCAAGTTATTTGAAGGGACAAATCTCTGCCCTTTCTGTTTTATTTCACAGAAAGATTGCTAAACTTCCTGATATTCACTGTTTTGTACAGGCTTTAGTTCGTATTAAGCCTGTCATTAAATCAATTTCTCCTCCTTGGAGTCTTAATTTGGTTTTGAAGGCGTTAGTCTCCTCCATTTGAGCCTATGCATTCTTTGGACATTAAACTTCTTTCTTGGAAAAGTGTTGTTCCTTTTGGCTATCTCTTCTGCTAGAAGAGTTTCTGAGCTATCTGCTCTTTCTTGTGAATCTCCTTTTTCTGATTTTTCATCAGGATAAGGCGGTTTTGTGGACTTCATTTAAATTTTTACCTAACATTAGTAGAGAAATTGTTGTCCCTTCCTTGTGTCCTAATCCTAGGAATTCTTTGGAAAGATCCTTGCATTCTTTGGATGTGGTAAGAGCTTTGAAATATTATGATAAAGCTACTAAAGATTTCAGGAAGACTTCTAGTCTATGTGTTATATTTTCTGGTCTTTGGAAAGTTCAGAAGGCTTCTGCTATTTCCTTGGCTTCTTGGTTAAAGCTTTTAATTCTTCAAGCTTATTTGGAGTTGGGTCAGACCCCGCCTCAGAGAATTACAGCTCATTCTACCAGATCAGTTTCCATTTCGTGGGCTTTTAAGAATGAAGCTTCAGTTGATGAGATTTGCAAAGCGGCAACCTGGTCCTCTTTGCATACATTTACAAAATTATACCGTTTTGATGTATCTGCTTCTTCAGAAGCAGTTTTTGGTAGAAAAGTTCTTCAGGCAGCTTTCATCAAAGTTTCAGTTTGATTCTTCTGATATTTTAAGGAATGGAATAGGCCTGGTACTTCTTTTATTCCTTCTTTAAAAAATCATATCCTTTGCCAGCAGTTAGATTGGAATTTTGGGAAAAGATCACCAAAGTTGATGGGGCTATTTTTACTCTTGCTAAACGTACTACTATTCCTATGGAAGATGGTACTTCCTTTAAAGATCCTTTAGATAGGAAACTTGAATCTTATGTAAGGAAAGCCTATTTGTATTCTTGTCATCTTCTCAGGCCTGCAATTTCTTTGGCTGATGTTGCAGCTGCATCAATTGTTTGGTTGGAAAGTTTAGCGCAACAGGAAATGGATCCTGATTTGTCTAGCATTGTTCGCTTGCTTCAACATGCTAATCATTTTATTTGTGATTGCCATTTTTGATATCATCAAAATTGATGTTAGATCCATGTCTTTAGCTATTTTAGCTAGAAGAGCTTTGTGGCTTAAATCTTGGAATGCTGATATGACATCTAAGTCTAGATTACTATCTCTTTCTTTCCAAGGTAATAATTTATTTGGTTCTCAGTTGGATTCTATTATTTCAACTGTTACTGGGGGAAGGGAGTTTTTTTGCCTAGGATAAAAAACCTAAGGGTAAATTTAAGGCTTCTAATCGTTCTCGTTCCTTTCGTCAAAATACGGAACAAAAACCTAATCCTTCCCCCAAGGAAACTGTTTCCAATTGGAAGCCTTCCTCAAATTGGAATAAATCCAAGCCTTTTAAGAAACCAAAGTCAGCCCCTAAGTCCGCATGAAGGTGTGGCCCTCATTCCAGCTCAGGTGGTAGGGGGCAGATTAAGGTTTTTCAAAGATGTTTGGGCAAATTCTGTCCAAAATCAATGGATTCAGAGCATTGTCTCTCAGGGGTACCGAATAGGATTCAGAGTAAGACCTCTTGTGAGAAGATTTTCTCTCTCACGCGTCCCAGTAAATCCAGTAAAAGCTCAGGCTTTCCTGAAGTGTGTTTCAGACCTGGAGGTTTCGTGGGTAATCATGCTGGTTCCTTTTCAGGAATAAGGTCTGGGGTTTTATTCAAATCTATTCATTGTCCCAAAGAAGGAAAATTTATTCAGACCAGTTCTGGATCTGAAAGTTTTGAATCGTTATGTAAGACTGCCAACTTTCAAGATGGTGACTATAAGGACTATTCTGCCTTTTGTTCAGCAAGGACATTATATGTCTACAATAGACTTGCAGGATGCTTAACTTCATATTCCGATTCATCCAGAACATTATCAGTTCCTGAGATTCTCTTTTCTAGACATTACCAATTTGTTGCTCTAACATTTGGCCTAGCAACAGCTCCAAGAATCTTTTCAAAGGTTCTGGGTGCCCTACTCTCTGTAATCAGAGAACAGGGTATTGCGGTGTTTCCTTATTTGGACGATATCTTGGTACTAGCTCAGTCTTTACGTTCTGCAGAATCTCACACGAATCAACTAGTGTCGTTTCTTCAAAAACATGGTTGGAGGATCAATTTACCAAAAAGTTTCTCGATTCCTCAGACAAGGGTCACCTTTTTAGGTTTTCAGATAGATTCAGTGTCCATGACTCTGTCTCTAACAGACAAGAGACGTTTGAAATTGGTTGCAGCATGTCGGCACCTTCAGTCTCAGTCATTCCCTTCAGTGGCTATGTGCATGGAAGTTTTAGGCCTCATGACTGCAGCATTGGACGTGATTCCTTTTGCTTGTTTTCACATGAGACCTCTCCAGCTTTGTATGCTGAATCAATGGTGCCGGGATTATACAAAGATATCACAATTAATATCCTTAAATCCCAATGTTCGACACTCTCTGACGTGGTGGATAAATCACCAGTGTTTAATTCAAGGGGCCTCTTTTGTTCGGCTAATCTGGACTGTGATCACAACAGATGCGAGTCTTTCAGGTTGGGGAGCTTTCTGGGGATCTCTGACAGCACAAGGGGTTTGGAAATCTCAAGAGGCGAGATTACCAATCAATATTTTAGAACTCCGTGCAATTCTCAGAGCTCTTCAGTTTTGGCCTCTGTTGAAGAGAGAACCGTTCATTTGTTTTCAGACAGCCAATATTACAACGGTGGCATATATCAATCATCAGGGTGGGACTCACAGTCCCCAAGCTATGAAAGAAGTATCTCGGATACTTGTTTGGGCGGAATCCAGCTCCTGTCTAATTTCTGCGGTTCATATCCCAGGTGTAGACAATTGGGAGGCGGATTATCTCAGCCGTCAGACTTTACATCCAAGGGAGTGGTCTCTTCATCCGGATGTGTTTTCTCAGATTGTTCAGATGTGGGGTCTTCCAGAAATAGATCTGATGGCTTCTCATCTAAACAGGAAACTTCCCAGATACCTGTCCAGGGATTTTCAGGCGGAAGCAGTGGATGCGCTGACACTTCCTTGGTGTTATCAACCTGCTTATATCTTCCCGCCTCTAGCTCTTCTTCCAAGAGTGATTTCCAAAATCATCATGGAACAATCATTTGTGTTGCTGTTGGCTCCAGTATAGCCCCACAGGTTTTGCTATTTCGGATCTTGTTCGGATGTCCAGTTGCCAACCTTGGCCACTTCCGTTAAGGCCGGACCTGTCTCAAGGTCCGTTTTTTCATCAGGATCTCGAATCATTAAATTTGAAGGTATGGAAATTGAATGCTTAGTGCTAAGTCATAGAGGTTTCTATGACTCAGTAATTGATACTATGTTACAAGCTCGTAAATCTGTCTCTAGGAAGATTTATTATCGAGTTTGGAAGACTTACATTTCATGGTGTTCTTCTCATAAATTCTCTTGTTATTTTTTTAGAATTCCTAGAATTTTACAGTTTCTTCAGGATGGTTTGGATAAAGGTTTGTCTGCAAGTACTTTGAAGTGACAAATCTCTGCTCTTTCTGTTTTATTTCACAGAAAGATTGCTACTCTTCCTGATATTCACTGTTTTGTACAGGCTTTATTTCGTATTAAGCCTGTCATTAAATCAATCCTCCTTGGAGTCTTAATTTGGTTTTGAGGGTGTTTTAGGCTCCTCCATTTGAGCCTATGCACTCTTTGGACATTAAACTACTTAATTGGAAAGTGTTGTTCCTTTTGACCATCTCTTCTGATAGAATAGTTTCTGAGCTTTCTACTTTCTTGTGAATCTCCTTTTCTGATTTTTCATCAGGATAAGGCGTTTTTACGGACTTCATTTAAGTTCTTACCTAAGGTTGTGAATTCTAACAACATTAGTAGAGAATTTGTTGTCCCTTCCTTGTGTCCTAATCCTAAGAATTCTTTGGAAAAATCCTTACATTCTTTGAATGTGGTAAGAGCTTTGAAATATTATGTTGAAGCTACTAAAGATTTCAGAAAGACTTCTAGTCTATTTGTTATATTCTCTGGTTCTAGGAAAGGTCAGAAGGCTTCTATGGCTTCTATTTCCTTGGCTTCTTGGTTAAAGCTTTGGATTCTTCAAGCTTATTTATAGTCGGGTCAGGCCCCGCCTCAGAGAATTACAGCTCATTCTACTAGATCAGTCTCCACTTCGTGGGCTTTTAAGAATGAAGCTTCAGTTGATCAGATTTGCAAAGCGGCAACTTGGTCCTCTTTGCATACATAAACTAAATTCTACCGTTTTGATGTGTTTGCTTCTTCGGAAGCAGTTTTTGGTAGAAAAGTTCTTCAGGCAGCTGTTTCAGTTTGATTCTTCTGCTGATGTTTTAAGTTTTTCTTTTTTTCATGAGAATAACTTATATTTTGGGTTGTGGATTAATTTTTCAGCATATGGCTGTTTATTTTTATCCCTCCCTCTCTAGTCACTCTTGCATGGAGTTCCACATCTTTGGTATTTGATATCCCATACGTCACTAGCTCATGGACTCTTGCCAATTACATGAAAGAAAACATAATTTATGTAAGAATTTACCTGATAAATTAATTTCTTTCATATTGGCAAGAGTCCATGAGGACCACCCTTTTTATGGTGGCTATGATTTTTTTGTATAAAGCACAATTTCCAGATTCCTTTGTTGATGCTTTTTACTCCTTTCTGTATCACCCCACTACTTGGCTATAAGTTAAACTGAATTGTGGATGTGGTGAGGGGTGTATTTATAGGCATTTTGAAGTTTGGGAAACTTTGCCCGTCCTGGTAGGATTGTATATCCCATACGTCACTAGCTCATGGACTCTTTCCAATATGAAAGAAATTAATTTATCAGGTAAGTTCTTACATAAATTATGTTTTTGTTCAGCAAGGGCATTATATGTCCACAATAGACTTACAGGATGCATATCTTCATATTCCGATTCATCCAGATCATTATCAGTTTCTGAGATTCTCTTTTCTAGACAAGTATAACCAATTTGTCGTTCTTCCTTTTGACCTAGCGACAGCTCCAAGAATCTTTTCAAAGGTTCTCGGTGCCCTACTCTCTGTAATCAGAGAACGGGGTATTGCGTTGTTTCCTTATTTGGACGATATCTTGGTACTAGCTCAGTCTTTACATTCTGCAGAATCTCGCACATATCAACAAGTGATGTTTCTTCGAAGACATGGTTGGAGGATCAATTTACCAAAAAGTTCTTTGATTCCTCAGACAAGGGTTACCTTTTTAGGTTTCCAGATAGATTCAGTGTCCTTGACCTCTGTCTCTAACAGACAAGAGACAATTAAAATTGGTTTCAGCTATGGACGAATCTCTGTTGTATCATTTACCTTCAATAAAAAAATAGTTTTTCAAAATAAAAATAATTGGTTTCAGCTTGTCGGAACCTTCAGTCTCAATCATTCCCTTCAGTAGCTATGTGCATGGATATTTTCCTCTCTAGCTTTGTATGCTAAACCAATGGTGTAGGGATTATACAAAGATAACACAATTAATATCCTTAAATCCCAATGTTAGACTATCTCTGACTTGGTGGTTAGATCACCATCGTATAGTTCTAGGGGCGTCTTTTGTTCGTCCAACCTGGACTGCGAGTACAACAGATGCAAGTCTTTCAGGTTGGGGAGCTGTCTGGGGATCTCTGACAGCACAAGGGGTTTGGAAATCTCAAGAGGCGAGATAACCAATCAATATTTTGGAACTCCGTGCGATTTTCAGTGCTCTTCAGGTTTGGCCTCCATTGAAGAGAGAACCGTTCATTTGTTTTCAGACAGACAATATCACAACTGTGGCATATGTCAATCATCAGGGTGGGACTCACAGTCCCCAAGCTATGAAAGAAGTATCTCTGATACTTGCTTGGGCGGAATTCAGCTCCTGTCTAATTTTTGCGGTTCATATCCCAGGTATAGACAATTGGGAAGCGGATTATCTCAGCCGTCAGACTTTACATCCGGGGGAGTGGTCCCTCCATCCAGATGTGTTTTCTCAGATTGTTCAGATGTGGGATCTTCCAGAAATAGATCTGATGGCTTCTCATCTAATCAAGAAACTTCCCAGGTACTTGTCCAGGTGTGAAAAATCTCATATCTACTGTTTCTGAAATCTTTCCAGCTCTCCCACCTTAAATTAAGTGTAAAAGGTCAGTTCAGAATTCAGTGCTATGCCTTCTGAGACTAGGGATAATCCTGTTGTGTCTTCAGAAGGAGAAGTTTCTTCTGGTTATGAGGAATCTTCTTCTAATGTTGAACCTGATTCAATTCCTGTCTAGTTTCTACAGTTCATATTCCAGAAGTGAACAGCTGGGAAGCAGATTTGCTCAGTCATCAGTCCCTTAATACAGGTGAATGGTCTCTTCAACAACATATGTACAATCAGATTATGAATCTTTGGTGTCTCCCAGAGATAGATCTGATAGCTTCTCATTTGAACAACAAACTTGTATGCTCTGGAAGCTCAGGGTTCATTTCAGCTTGCTTTTCGGTTTCCTTCTCTGTTTTTTCTTCCCAGAGTGATTTCCGAGATAAGGCTAGAAAAATACTCTTTAATCTTGATTGCCCCACCTTGGCTTTGCAGGATTTGGTATGCAGATTTGGTTCAGATATCCAGTTGTCCTCTTTGGCCTTTTCCACTTCGACCAGACCTTCTGTCTCAAGGTGTGTTTATCCATCTGGATCCCAAATCTCTAAGCTTGACGGCATTGAGATTGAACAGTTCTTAAGCATAGAGGTTACTCAGATTCTGTGATTGTAACTTTAATCCTGACTCGTAAGACTGTGACTAGAAATATTTATCATAAGGTCTGGAAGGCTTTTTATTTCTTGGTGAATAGATCATGTTTTTTTTTCTGGTATTCTTTTAGAATTCCTAGAATTTTGCAGTTCTTACAGGATGGTTTAAAGAAGTGCCTATCTGCCAGTTCTCTGAAAGGGCAGATTTCTGTTCTTTTTGTATCTATCAGATTTCTGTACAACATCTTTCCTCCCTGGGAGTGATAGTTCCAGTGAAAGAACAGGGTCTCTGGTTCTACTCCAACCTATGTTTGGTTCCCAAAAAAGAGGGAACTTTCCGTCCCATTCTTGACTTGAAGTGTCTAAACAAGTTTCTCAAAGTTCTTCCTTTAGTACAAGAGAATCACATGACAACCATAGACCTAAAGGATGCGTATCTTCATGTTCCTATTCACAGGGACCATCACAGATTCCTGAGATTTCCCTTTCTAAAGAAACATTTCCAGTTTGTGGCCCTTCCATTTGGTCTAGCCACGGCTCCCAGAATTTTTTCAAAGGTTCTGTGGGCTCTATTGGCAGTGATCCGTTCTCGTGGAATTGCTGTGGCACCCTACCTGGACGACATATTGGTTCAGGCGCCATCTTTTCAACAAGCAAAATCTCACACAGAGATATTGTTGTCTTTTCTTCGTTCCCACTGATGGAATGTGAATCTGGAAAAAAGCTCCCTTTCCCCTGCTACAAGAGTAGTGTTCTTAGGGATCATAATAGTTTGTCTATTGATGAATATTTTTCTGACAGAGGTCAGGAAAAACAAAATCATTTCCTTTTGCCTCTCTCTTCAGGCTACTGCTCATCCTTCATTGGCTTAATGTATGGAGGTTATCAGTATTAAGGTGGCTTCCATGGACATCATTCCTTTTGCTCGATTCCATTTGAGAGCTCTCCAGTTGTGCATGCTCGGACAATGGAATGGCGACCATGTGGATCTACCTCAGAGAATAGAGTTAGTTCAGTCGTCAAGGGATTATCTCCTTTGGTGGATTTCTCAGGAACATCTGTCTCAGGGCACATGCTTTCGGAGACCTTCCTGGGTAATCGTGACCACGGACGCCAGCCTGCTGGACTGTGGAAGAGTCTGGAACTCATTAAAAGCTCAGGGCTTTTGGAATCGGGAGGAGTCTGTTTTTCCCATCAACATCTTGGAGTTGAGGGCGATTTACAATGCTCTATTGGCTTTGTCTCAGTTATCCTTAGCCTAGTTTATCAGGTTTTAGTCAGACAACATAACCTCTGTGGTTTACATCAATCACCAGGGAGGTACTCGGAATTCCTTAGCCATGAAGGAGGTTACTCGGATTCTTCAGTGGGCAGAGACCCACAATTGCTGTCTGCCATCCACATTCCAGGAGTAGACAACTGGGAAGCGGATTTTCTGAACAGACAGACTTTTCATCCCGGAGAGTGGGAACTCCATCTTGAGGTGTTTTCAAGCTTCGTCCTCAAATTGGGGGTGCCAGAGTTAGATCTGATGGCGTCCCGTCAACGCCAAGCTTCCAAGGTACGGTTCAAGGTCGAGATCCGCAGGCCATTCTGATAGATGCTCTGGCGGTTCCTTGGGTTTTCAGGTTGGCATACCTGTTTCCTCTGTTTGTTCTTTTTCCACAAGTCATTGCTCATAACATACAGGAGAGGGCGTCTGTGATTCTAATGGCCCCTGCGTGGCCTCGCAGGATCTGGTTTGCAGACCTAGTGGAGCTGTCATCACTCCCACTTTGGAGACTGCCTCTGAGGAAGGACCTCCTGATTCAGGGTCCCTTCCTTCATCCAAATCTCGTTTCTCTGAAGCGAACTGCTTGGAGATTGAACGCTTAATTCTGTCTAAGCGTGGTTTTTCTGAGTCGGTCATTGAGACCATGATTCAGGTTTGCAAGCCTGTTACTAGAAAGATTTACCATAAGATATGGCGTAAATATCTTGTGTGAATCCAAGGGCTACTCTTGGAGTAGAATTAGAATTCCTAGAATTTTATCTTTTCTTCAGGAAGGTCTGGATAAGGGATTGTCAGTCAGTACCCTGCAGGGTGAGATTTCTGCTTTATCAGTTTTACTACATAAACGTTTGGCTGATGTGCCAGATGTGCAATCTTTTTGTCAGTCCTTGGTCAAAATCAGGCCTGTCTTTAAGTCTGTTGTTCCTCCTTGGAGCCTTAACCTTGTTCTTAAAGTTTTACAGCTGGCTCCGTTTGAGCCGTTGCATTCCATAGACATTAAGTTGTTATCTTGGAAGGTTTTGTTTCTTTTTGCTATCTCGTCTGCTCGAAGAGTCTCGGAACTCTCAGCTCTGCAGTGTGATTCCCCTTATCTTGTTTTTCATGCCGATAAGGCAGTTCTTCGTACTAAGTTAAATTTCCTTCCTAAGGTTGTTTCTAATGGAAATATCAATCAGTAAATTGTTGTTCCCTCCCTTTGTCCTAATCCTTCTTCCAAAGAATGTTTGTTACATAATTTGGATGTTGTACGTGCTCTTAAATTCTACTTACAGGTGACTAAGGATTTTCGCCAGTCCTCTGCCCTCTTTGTCTGTTTCTCTGGGAAACGTAAAGGTCAGAATGCTACTGATACTACTCTTTCTTTTTGGTTACAAAGTATTATTCGTTTGGCTTAAGAGACTGCTGAAGAGCAGCCTCCTGAGAGAATGACGGCTCATTCCACAAGAGCTGTTTCCTCTTCTTGGGCTTTAAAAAATGAAGTTTCTGTGGAACAAATTTGCAAGGCTGCAACTTGTTCTCTACAAACTTTTTCCAAATTTTATATTTTTGCCTCGGCTGAGGGTGTATTTTTGGGAAAAAGGTTCTTAAAGCGGTGGCGCCTTATGTTTAGGACTGCCTGTCTTGTCCCTCCCTATTTATCTGTGTCCTCTAGCTTGGTTATTGGTTCCCAACAGTAATTACTCAAGCCGTGGACTCATCATATCTTAGGAAAGAAAAGTCCACGGCCCCACCCTTTATTTTAAGACCGTTGTTCTTTTGACTATACACCTTCTGTTACTCCTTTTACTCCATTTTCCTTCGGTCGAATGACTGGAGGTTGTAGGTAACGGAGTGATACTTAGCAGTTTAACTGTGGTGCTCTTTGCCTCCTCCTGCTGGCCAGGAGTGATATTCCCAACAGTAATTACTCAAGCCGTGGACTCACCATATCAGGAAAGAAATACATTTTTCAGGTAAGCATAAATTTTGTTTTTTAGTGAAAAAAGATGTTTATTAAATCCCACCCTTTGTGTCTCATTACTCGTGGACTCCACAGGTTGAGTATTAATTCCCAGGAGTAATGGATTGTGGATTCTTACCACCTGTATAAAAGGAAACCTAATTTATTCTTACCTTTATAAATTAATTTTCTTCATAAATGGAAAGAGTCCACAGCTGCATTCATTACTTTTGGGAATTTAGAACCTGGCCACCAGGAGGAGGCAAAGACACCCAAGCCAAAGGCTTAAATACTCCTCCCACTTCCCTCATCCACCAGTCATTCTTTGCCTTTCGTCCCAGGAGGTTGGCAGAGAAGTGTCAGAAGATTACCAAGTAGTCTCTTATTGAGGGTAGTACTCTTCGGCATGGGAGTGGAGTTTTAAGTAGTCCTGTCAGCCTCTCAGTGAGAGCATGGATGAAAGTTAGAGTCCGGAGATGCAGGGAGAGTCTTCCTGCGAAACCATCCCAACTCATATTAACAGCTCCACAAGCAAACAGCGTTGATGAGTTTCGCTGCCATGGCAGAGGCGACGCTACTATCTGTCACACTTCAAGGGCCGTGTTCCTGCTCCACGGCGTAGATTCCGGTAAGATCATTTAATTTTACTTTCATCATGGATGTATTGTAATTTCAACCGTTTATCTCATCTGAGAGGGGCTACAACCTTTTCGGGGATAACTTTTACATAGAGTCTCAGTGACTAGGATTTAATCCACTTTAAGAAGTGTATAAAATGAATAAATAAAATATTTTTAAAAATACATAATAAAAATGTGTATTGTTTAATTGCATTAAAAATTGTAACAGCTGTATTAAAAAAAAAAAATTCGTATTGAAATAATGCAGGGAAAAAAACTATTTAAGGTACTCAGTAGAAATGATAATAAAGCTACACTGCACATGCAAAGAACTTTGTGAAATTAAGCTAGTGGGCACTTGGGTTCCAGTAGGTGAAGTGAAGATAGAGAACAGCATTAAGGCCTAGATTGAGCCAAGTGAATGAGTGGTCCATAAAAGATTACATAGAAAACACATCTCTCCTTCTAAAGAAATAAGGGTGTTTTTTTTTTTTCTTTCTTTAGCTTTTATGGAATCTAGTTTGTTCATTTATCTAGTGGTGCTACACCGCTACAGTGAAAATGACAGTGAAAACTGTACTAAATTACAGCCATGCGTGTAGTTCCATCTAATTATTTTTGAAGTGTCACATTGCAAGTTAAAGGGACAGTCTAGTCAAAATTAAGCTTTTATGATTCAGATAGGGCATGCAATTTTAAACACTGTTCCAAATCACATTTGCTTTGTTGAAAGCTAAACCTAGGTACGCTCATATGCAAATTCCTAAGCCCTTGAAGGACACCTCTTACCTCAGTGAATTTTGACAGTTGTTTACAGCTAGACAGTGCTAGTTCATGTGTTTCATATAGATAAACATTGTGCACTGAAATGCACAAATGCAAGTCTGTGAAAAAAAAACTGCTATAAGGGGGCAGTTTGCAGAGGCTTAGATACAAGGTTATCACTGAGGAAAAAAAAAATATTAATATAACCGTGTGGGCTATGCAAAACTAGGGAATGGGTAATAAAGGGATCTATCTTCTGGAGTAGATTGTCCCTTTTAAGATATGAGATTTAATTTATAATAATAATTTCAGCAGTGCTCCAATTACCTGTGATAAATTAGTTTATATTAATGTGTCTTAATACTCTCTTCTTCTTTTGTACATTGCAGGCAAAAGAATTCATCCACTCAGAGCTTTTAGCTTATATCTATTCCTCTTCCGATCAAAACAGCCTGATGGAAGAGTCTGCAGACCTGGCTCAGCGACGGGACGAAATGCTCAGGATGTATCATGCACTGAAAGAGGCTTTGAACATAATTGGTGATTTAAGTACAAGCACTATTACCACGCCTGTACCACCACCTGTGGATGACACGTGGCTGCAAAATACTAACAGTGGGCACAGGTGAGATTAAATAGCTAACACATCAAAAATGTGAACAAGGAATGGTGCCACATAGTAGTGGGCAAAGCCATGAGTTGTTATGTCTTTTTTTTTTTATATATTTTAAAGAATCACAGACCAAAAAAAATGTTGTATATTAAAAGAATTGTAATCATTGGAATGAGTCATAGAAAAAAATAATCTTTCCCTCCTAAGATAGGGAGAGTCCACGGCTTCATTCCTTACTGTAGGGAAATACAACACCTGGCCAACAAGAGGAGGAAAAGACGCCCCAGCCAAAGGCTTAAATATCCCTCCCACTTCCTCATTACCCCAGTCATTCTTTGCCTTTCGTCACGTTAGTTGGTGGCAGAGAAGTGTCAGAAGATTCTGAGAGTCCTGAAAAAGGGTATCTGACCTTCGAGATATGACTGGAGTTTTAAGTAGTCATGTCAACCTCTCAGTGAGTGTATTGATGAAAGTTAAAGTCTGGAGATGCAGGGAAAATTTTTCTGCAAAACCATCCAGACTACTGCTAACAGCTCCTAAGCAATCAGTGTTGACGAGTTTTACTGCCTGCTTTCTCTCTCTCTCATGTCTGTCAGGAGCGCTGCTATAAGACTGTCACACTTGAGAGGCTGTGTTCTGTTCCATAGCATGGATCCTGGAGGTAAGATTGTTTCAATTTTTACACATAAAACGCTATAAGAGGGTCACAGTGTACAATGCACAGATTGAAATTTTCAAGTAGCTAGTTAGTGATGAACTTGAACGCATTCCTAAAAACAACAAATTTGTTAAAAACAATCTATATCCTAACGAAATGAAAGCTCGAACTACCCTTAAAAAGGATAAATCTATTGTCATCAGACAAGCCGACAAGGGTGGTGCGATCGTTCTACAAAATTTGGATGATTGCATATCAGAGGCTAAAATGATACTATTAGACGTGTCTTATTACACTTGCCTGAAATCCGATCCCACCGCACAATTTAAGAATGTACTTAAGGGTTTAATTGATGATGCCTTTAAGGAAGGTATTATCCTTAAAAAAAAAAAAAAGAAAAAGAATTTCTAGTTCCAAGTGAACCTAATGTGGCCTTCTACTATCACTTACCTAAGCTCCATAAAAATCCGATCTGTCCCCCTGGTCAACCGATTATAGCTGGCATTGGTAGTCTAACTGACAGTGTGTCCTCATATGTCGACCATTTCTTTCATGTAATTAACAAGAGTCCATGAGCTAGTGACGTATGGGATATACATTCCTACCAGGAGGGGCAAAGTTTCCCAAACCTTAAAATGCCTATAAATACACCCCTCACCACACCCACAAATCAGTTTTACAAACTTTGCCTCCAAGGGAGGTGGTGAAGTAAGTTTGTGCTAGATTCTACGTTGATATGCGCTCCGCAGCAAGTTGGAGCCCGGTTTTCCTCTCAGCGTGCAGTGAATGTCAGAGGGATGTGAAGAGAGTATTGCCTATTGAATGCAGTGATCTCCTTCTACGGGGTCTATTTCATAAGGTTCTCTGTTATCGGTCGTAGAGATTCATCTCTTACCTCCCTTTTCAGATCGACGATATACTCTTATATTTACCATTACCTCTACTGATTCTCGTTTCAGTACTGGTTTGGCTTTCTACAAACATGTAGATGAGTGTCCTGGGGTAAGTAAGTCTTATTTTCTGTGACACTCTAAGCTATGGTTGGGCACTTTATTTATAAAGTTCTAAATATATGTATTCAAACATTTATTTGCCTTGACTCAGAATGTTCAACTTTCCTTATTTTCAGACAGTCAGTTTCATATTTGGGATTATGCATTGAATTATCATATTTTTCTTACCTCAAAAATTTGACTTTTTTCCCTGTGGGCTGTTAGGCTCGCGGGGGCTGAAAATGCTTCATTTTATTGCGTCATTCTTGGCGCAGACTTTTTTGGCGCAAAAATTCTTTTCCGTTTCCGGCGTCATACGTGTCGCCGGAAGTTACGTCATTTTTTGACGTTATTTTGCGCCAAAAATGTCGGCGTTCCGGATGTGGCGTCATTTTTGGCGCCAAAAGCATTTAGGCGCCAAATAATGTGGGCGTCTTATTTGGCGCTAAAAAATATGGGCGTCGCTTTTGTCTCCACATTATTTCAGTCTCATTTTTCATTTGCTTCTGGTTGCTAGAAGCTTGATATTTGGCATTCTTTCCCATTCCTGAAACTGTCTTATAAGGAATTTGATCTATTTTGCTTTATATGTTGTTTTTTCTCTTACATATTGCAAGATGTCTCACGTTGCATCTGAGCCAGAAGATACTACAGGAAAATCACTGCCTGCTGGATCTACCAAAGCTAAGTGTATCTGCTGTAAATTTTTGGTAGCTATTCCTCCAGCTGTTGTTTGTAATAATTGTCATGACAAACTTGTTAAAGCAGATAATATTTCCTTTAGTAATGTACCATTGCCTGTTGCAGTTCCCTCAACATCTAAGGTGCAGAATGTTCCTGATAACATAAGAGATTTTGTTTCTGAATCCATAAAGAAGGCTTTGTCTGTTATTTCTCCTTCTAGTAAACGTAAAAAGTCTTTTAAATCTTCTCTCTCTACAGATGAATTTTTAAATGAACACCATCATTCTGATTCTTTGGACTCTTCTGGTTCAGAGGATTCTATCTCAGAGATTGATGCTGATAAATCTTCATATTTATTTAAGATGGAATTTATTCGCTCTTTACTTAAAGAAGTACTAATTGCTTTAGAAATAGAGGATTCTAGTCCTCTTGATACTAATTCTATACGTTTGGATAAGGTTTTTAAAGCTCCTGCGGTTATTCCAGAAGTTTTTCCTGTTCCTAATGCTATTTCTGCAGTGATTTCCAAAGAATGGGATAAATTGGGTAATTCATTTACTCCTTCTAAACGTTTTAAGCAATTATATCCTGTTCCGCCTGACAGGTTAGAATTTTGGGACAAAATCCCTAAAGTTGATGGGGCTATTTCTACCCTTGCTAAACGTACTACCATTCCTACGTCAGATGGTACCTCGTTTAAGGATCCTTTAGATAGAAAAATTGAATCCTTTCTAAGAAAAGCTTATCTGTGTTCAGGTAATCTTCTTAGACCTGCTATATCATTGGCTGATGTTGCTGCAGCTTCAACTTTTTGGTTGGAAACCCTAGCGCAACAAGTAGCAAATCGTGATTCTCATGATATTATTATTCTTCTTCAGCATGCTAATAATTTTATCTGTGATGCCATTTTTGATATTATTAGAGTTGATGTTAGGTTTATGTCTCTAGCTATCTTAGCCAGAAGAGCTTTATGGCTTAAGACTTGGAAAGCTGATATGGCTTCTAAATCAACTCTACTTTCCATTTCTTTCCAGGGAAACAAATTATTTGGTTCTCAGTTGGATTCTATTATTTCAACTGTTACTGGTGGGAAAGGAACTTTTTTACCACAGGATAAAAAATCTAAAGGTAAAAACAGGGCTAACAATCGTTTTCGTTTCTTTCGTTTCAACAAAGAACAAAAGCCTGATCCTTCGTCCTCAGGAGCAGTTTCAGTTTGGAAACCATCTCCAGTCTGGAATAAATCCAAGCCTGCTAGAAAGGCAAAGCCTGCTTCTAAGTTCACATGAAGGTACGGCCCTCATTCCAGTTCAGCTGGTAGGGGGCAGGTTACGTTTTTTCAAAGAAATTTGGATCAATTCTGTTCACAATCTTTGGATTCAGAGCATTGTTTCAGAAGGGTACAGAATTGGTTTCAAGATGAGACCTCCTGCAAAGAGATTTTTTCTTTCCCGTGTCCCAGTAAATCCAGTGAAAGCTCAAGCATTTCTGAATTGTGTTTCAGATCTAGAGTTGGCTAGAGTAATTATGCCAGTTCCAGTTCCGGAACAGGGGATGGGGTTTTATTCAAATCTCTTCATTGTACCAAAGAAGGAGAATTCCTTCAGACCAGTTCTGGATCTAAAGTTATTGAATCGTTATGTAAGGATACCAACGTTCAAGATGGTAACTGTAAGGACTATATTGCCTTTTGTTCAGCAAGGGAATTATATGTCCACAATAGATTTACAGGATGCATATCTGCATATTCCGATTCATCCAGATCATTTTCAGTTCCTGAGATTCTCTTTTCTAGACAAGCATTACCAATTTGTGGCTCTACCGTTTGGCCTTGCTACAGCTCCAAGAATTTTCACAAAGATTCTCGGTGCCCTTCTGTCTGTAATCAGAGAACAGGGTATTGTGGTATTTCCTTATTTGGACGATATCTTGGTACTTGCTCAGTCTTTACATTTAGCAGAGTCTCATACGAATCGACTTGTGTTGTTTCTTCAAGATCATGGTTGGAGGATCAATTTACCAAAAAGTTCTTTGATTCCTCAAACAAGGGTAACCTTTCTGGGTTTCCAGATAGATTCAGTGTCCATGACTCTGTCTTTAACAGACAAGAGACGTCTAAAATTGATTACAGCTTGTCGAAACCTTCAGTCACAATCATTCCCTTCGGTAGCCTTATGCATGGAAATTCTAGGTCTTATGACTGCTGCATCGGACGCGATCCCCTTTGCTCGTTTTCACATGCGACCTCTTCAGCTCTGTATGCTGAACCAATGGTGCAGGGATTACACGAAGATATCTCAATTAATATCTTTAAAACCGATTGTTCGACACTCTCTAACGTGGTGGACAGATCACCATCGTTTAATTCAGGGGGCTTCTTTTGTTCTTCCGACCTGGACTGTAATTTCAACAGATGCAAGTCTCACAGGTTGGGGAGCTGTGTGGGGATCTCTGACGGCACAGGGAGTTTGGGAATCTCAGGAGGTGAGATTACCGATCAATATTTTGGAACTCCGTGCAATTTTCAGAGCTCTTCAGTTTTGGCCTCTTCTGAAGAGAGAATCGTTCATTTGTTTTCAGACAGACAATGTCACAACTGTGGCATACATCAATCATCAAGGAGGGACTCACAGTCCTCTGACTATGAAAGAAGTATCTCGAATTTTGGTTTGGGCGGAATCCAGCTCCTGTCTAATCTCTGCGGTTCATATCCCAGGTGTAGACAATTGGGAAGCGGATTATCTCAGTCGCCAAACGTTGCATCCGGGCGAATGGTCTCTTCACCCAGAGGTATTTCTTCAGATTGTTCAAATGTGGGGGCTTCCAGAGATAGATCTGATGGCCTCTCATCTAAACAAGAAACTTCCCAGGTATCTGTCCAGATCCCGGGATCCTCAGGCGGAGGCAGTGGATGCATTATCACTTCCTTGGAAGTATCATCCTGCCTATATCTTTCCGCCTCTAGTTCTTCTTCCAAGAGTAATCTCCAAGATTCTGAGGGAATGCTCGTTTGTTCTGCTAATAGCTCCGGCATGGCCTCACAGGTTTTGGTATGCGGATCTTGTCCGGATGGCATCTTGCCAACCATGGACTCTTCCGTTAAGACCAGACCTTCTGTCGCAAGGTCCTTTTTTCCATCCGGATCTGAAATCCTTAAATTTAAAGGTATGGAGATTGAACGCTTGATTCTTAGTCAAAGAGGTTTCTCTGACTCTGTGATTGATACTATGTTACAGGCTCGTAAATCTGTATCTAGAGAGATATATTATAGAGTCTGGAAGACTTATATTTCTTGGTGTCTTACTCATCATTTTTCTTGGTATTCTTTTAGAATTCCGAGAATATTACAATTTCTTCAGGATGGTTTAGATAAGGGTTTGTCCGCAAGTTCCTTGAAAGGACAAATCTCTGCTCTTTCTGTTCTTTTTCACAGAAAGATTGCTATTCTTCCTGATATTCATTGTTTTGTACAAGCTTTGGTTCGTATAAAACCTGTCATTAAGTCAATTTCTCCTCCATGGAGTTTGAATTTGGTTCTGGGAGCTCTTCAAGCTCCTCCGTTTGAACCTATGCATTCATTGGACATTAAATTGCTTTCTTGGAAAGTTTTGTTCCTTTTGGCCATCTCTTCTGCCAGAAGAGTTTCTGAATTATCTGCTCTTTCTTGTGAGTCTCCTTTTCTGATTTTTCATCAGGATAAGGCGGTGTTGCGAACTTCTTTTGAATTTTTACCTAAGGTTGTGAATTCCAACAACATTAGTAGAGAAATCGTGGTTCCTTCATTATGTCCTAATCCTAAGAATTCTAAGGAGAAATCGTTACATTCTTTGGATGTTGTTAGAGCTTTGAAATATTATGTTGAAGCTACTAAATCTTTCCGAAAGACTTCTAGTCTATTTGTCATCTTTTCTGGTTCTAGAAAAGGCCAGAAAGCTTCTGCCATTTCTTTGGCATCCTGGTTGAAATCTTTAATTCATCTTGCCTATATTAAATCGGGTAAGACTCTGCCTCAGAGGATTACAGCTCATTCTACTAGGTCAGTTTCTACTTCCTGGGCGTTTAGGAATGAAGCTTCAGTTGATCAGATTTGCAAAGCAGCGACTTGGTCCTCTTTGCATACTTTTACTAAATTCTACCATTTTGATGTATTCTCTTCTTCTGAAGCAGTTTTTGGTAGAAAGGTACTTCAGGCAGTGGTTTCGGTTTGAATCTTCTGCTTATGTTTTTCATTAAACTTTATTTTGGGTGTGGATTATTTTCAGCAGGAATTGGCTGTCTTTATTTTATCCCTCCCTCTCTAGTGACTCTTGTGTGGAAAGATCCACATCTTGGGTATTCATTATCCCATACGTCACTAGCTCATGGACTCTTGTTAATTACATGAAAGAAAACATAATTTATGTAAGAACTTACCTGATAAATTCATTTCTTTCATATTAACAAGAGTCCATGAGGCCCACCCTTTTTTGTGGTGGTTATGATTTTTTTGTATAAAGCACAATTATTCCAATTCCTTATTTTATATGCTTCGCACTTTTTTCTTATCACCCCACTTCTTGGCTATTCGTTAAACTGATTTGTGGGTGTGGTGAGGGGTGTATTTATAGGCATTTTAAGGTTTGGGAAACTTTGCCCCTCCTGGTAGGAATGTATATCCCATACGTCACTAGCTCATGGACTCTTGTTAATATGAAAGAAATGAATTTATCAGGTAAGTTCTTACATAAATTATGTTTTCTTGCAAAAATATGTTTTAGGACTAGAATCCTACATCCGTGATTCATCGGATCTCTTAACTAAACTTGAACATCTGCCCAATACATCTGATCTTTTATGGATCACTTGCGATGTACAAGGTTTATATTCCAACATTCCACATAATTTGGGTCTTATGGCAACCGCCTACTATTTTGAACAGGATCCCTATCTCCCCACTAAACAATGTGATTTTCTATTGTCCCTTAGCTCATTTATCTTGAGACATAATTATTTTTTATTTCAGGATGACTTTTACCTGCAAACTAAGGGGACCGCTATGGATTCCAGGTTCGCCCCTAGCTATGCAAATTTATATATGGGGTAATTTAAAGAAAAATAAATATATGACCCAGCTTATGGGGCGAACCTGGTACTCTATGGCCGCTACATTGACAATTTGATTTTTGTTTGGAGGGGAGATAGCCAATCAGCCAACCTTTTCGTTGACCATTTGAACCATAATGATAGGGGTCTAATCTTCACTAGTACTATAGATTCTAAGACTATAACTTTTCTGGATCTTAATCTTGCCTTTAAAGATGGAAGAGTTGTTAGTACGACTCACTTTAAATCGGTAGACTATAATAGCTACCTTAACTTTACTAGCAGTCATCACTTTCCCTGGAAACGAAACGTCCCCTATGGTCAATTCAGACGCATACGTCGTAACTGCAGTACACTTGCAGATTATGAAATACAAAGTCTGATCCTAAGGGAACGTTTCGCTGAAAAGAAATATCCCTCTCATATTATCAATGATGGTTATTTTAGAGCAAAATCTGATGACAGGGATAGTTATTTTATACCGCCTCAAAATAAAAAGGAAAAAGAAAGAGTCGAACCTAACGAGCTAGATAAATGCCCCCTTTTTATTACCCAGTATAATAGTAACCATAAGCAAATAAAAAATATCATTACCAAATATTGGGGTGTCCTTACCAAGGTACCAAACCTAAAATTGTTTATAAAAGAGCTCCTAATCTCAAGGCTCTGTTAGCTCCCAGTAAGATCGTTAGAAGCAAAAGGAATTTGACCTGTGTTTAATTCCAAACATCCTTCGAGTCCCTTTGGGAGTTATAGATGTAATATTAAGAGATGTAAATTATGCAATTATATCACACATAATCAAAAAACTTAAGTGCAATGTCACGGGTATCAATTATTCCATTATAGGTCATATATCTTGTGCTGCTCAATATGTTGTGTATCTACTATCTTTTTTTGTGGGATACAATATATTGGTCGCACCTGTAGAAGACATCAGATGGTCTGAACATCAACGCAATATGAGGAATAACCTTAAAAATCATAGTGTACCCAGACATTGCAATTTGAAACACAATGGTAATAGTAATTGTTTTTCTATTACTCCCATAGAATTTATCCCGAAGTCACACCTTTATAATCGCTTTTTTAGGTTAAAACAGAGGGAGACCTACTGGATCCATGTGTTAGAGTATGCATCCAGCAGGTCTCAGTCTTAATATCGACCTGTCAGCCTTTCAATAATTGGTTGCAATTCTTGGAATCGTGTGGGTCCCCCTTTTTGATTCTTTAATATACACTATATTATTTACTGCTGACTATACGATATATATAATATTTAGATTCACCCTTATATTCATCATAATATATATATACGTTGATTGTAGACGACTAATCTATCATTTTATTCTTATTTTTAAGATGATTAACTACCAATCTCTAATACCGCTAATGATTTTATCAATAGCCACTTCTCACATTTATAGATCTCACACTGTGTCTCTGCAATATGCTTTTTAATTTTTAGGGGACTCTATATCCTTAACAGCTGATTTGACCTTGTAGGTATATAGTAGTTGTGCAATTGTGTTATCCTTCACTAGATAGGGCAAATGTTGATCTATGCATCAGTTTGGGGTTTATATCACCTGTAATATTTATACCTTTCCCCTTTTTTAGAGTCTGATCTCATAGTATACAAGGATGTCATAGCGTAATATGAAGATGACATCAGTGGTTAGCCAGGCATGTTTTGTCTGATAGCTGTAGTACATAAGGATGTCACAGCCTGATATGATTAAGCCACCAGTGCTCTGGTTAGCGTATCTTAACCTCTGTTATCCCATAATATATTTTTTATCTATTAAGATAGGTTATCATTAGTGTATAGTTTATGGAGGATGTGATTAATATATTAAATCTATAATTTCCTATCTTATACTGCACACTACTATTATATATGATGTGATCCTTTTTATATGACTGTCTTGGAATTTTTTGAATATTTTATTATCTATTCTTAGTCTGCTTATATTATATATGTTTTATATTTCTTTATATCATGTATTTGTCATTTTTGAGTATATTTGTATAATTTTAATTGATTTTAGAGAGCATTTTAGTATGTATGATGCTGCCTATCAGCGCAATGGCGAACCATACGTAAACTAATGTAATTTTGATCCTACAGAGGGATTTCTGATTACCTGATTGAGGAAGGTGTGGTCCGCTATTTGTCTCTGATTGGTCAGTTTTTTCATTTATAGAGCAAGTAGTGTTGTGTTTTTATAACAGCCTGATGAAACGGCAGATGTGTTGCTGAGAAACGCGTTGCTGTGTTGGTGTTGTATACAATAAAGTTTACACACTTTTATTTTACTCTACTTGCTCAGACTTTTTTACTCTCTAACTTTTGGATGTTAGCTCTCTAGTCATCTGAATTCAAACATCCACTGTGAAGTCCCACATTACCCTTGGGGGTTCTGACTCTGCGATTGGTGTAACCTGTTACGCTGCCTGACGCACGGAACCTTGACATCCGGTGTGAGTCCTACGGGCGACTCTGTTGGTCCCGTACCGCTCTGTCAGGCACTCCGGTTGTGCCGTCACGCTTGTGAGAAGCCACCCTGAAGGGACATCTTGTTACTTTGTGATCTGTATTGGCTTGTTCTTGTCAATATTACCTTATGTTGGCGCCTTGTTTCCCTACTAGGAACTTTCTGACCTGGCTCCTTTATACCTTGATAGGATCCAGGGTTAATATCCTCGGAAGGGGGTTTATTGAACAGTTGGGGTTAATTAATCAGTGTATTAATTATTTACATGCTGCTTTGTGTGATTTTTTTTTCCTGTATTGTTTGTGTGTTTTTGGCTTTGAAAGTGTTGCACAGCTTTTATTACTTGCTGTACATGTAATAACAAGGGAAGTACTGTCTTCAACTTCCTGTGACCGGGTGTGGTCTATGTTCATTTTCTTTCCTAAGATATGGCGTGTCCACGGCTTGAGTAATTACTGTTGGGAATATCACTCCTGGCAAGCAGGAGAAGGCAAAGAGCACCACAGCCAAACTGCTAAGTATCACTCCCTTACCCACAACCCCCAGTAATTCTCTTTGCCTTTGGTGCATGGAGGAGGTGAAGTTTAGGTGTCTGAAGAAATTTTTTTATTTCATCTACAAGTAAATTTTGGGGTATAGCCGTATTCCACTTCATTCCTTGCAGTTGGGTAGTGGTGGCTTTAACCCCTTAATGACAGAGGACGTACCAGCTACATCATAGAAAAAACTTCCCTTAACGACAGTTGACGTACCTGGTACGTCCTCTGTTGTCTGAAGTGCTGGAAGCGATCATGATCGCTTCCAGCTGCTTACAAGGGATGGTAGTGATGCCTCAATATTGAGGCATCACTGCAATCCCCTATTTTACATACTGATGCAGAAAGGGACACTCTGTGGCCCTCTCTGCATCGGCCATTGATTTTAACACAGTCGTTGGTGGGTGGGAGCAGCTTCTGGCAACGCTATCTTAAGTTGCTTATTCCCCAACCAATCTGTCATTGTTGGTTCTTGCTGCCCGGTTTGCAGTTGCGGCGGGGGGGGCGGGACGTGGCGGCGGGTGCCTGCAAAATATGCAGGCAAGTGTGGAAAAAAAACATATGTAGATGCAGGGGGATCTCCGTTCTTAAGTAAGGGATCTGGGAGAGGGAGGGATGTAGATCATTTAGGGGGCCAGCTACACTACAG
Source organism: Bombina bombina (assembly GCF_027579735.1). Lineage (NCBI taxonomy): Eukaryota > Metazoa > Chordata > Amphibia > Anura > Bombinatoridae > Bombina > Bombina bombina. Next base: position 226,034 of record NW_026511666.1, read on the forward strand.
AAAACAAATATGTCATATAAAAAAAGTTTAAAAAAAAAATCTTTTGGGGGGCAAATTGGGTACTGGCAGACAGCTGCCAGTACCCAAGATGGCTGTAAATAGGTAGAGGGGGAGGGTTAGAGAGATGTATGGGGGGGATCAGGGAGGTTGTGGGGTAAGGGGGGATCCATCACTGCAGACTGTATAAAAAAAATTAAAAAAAAAAAAAAAAAATTATTTCAGTACTGGCAGACTTTCTGCCAGTACTTAAGATGGCGGTGACAATTGTGAGGTGGGGGAGGGAAGAGAGCTGTTTGAGAGGGGTCAGGGGGGATCAGGGGGTGGGATGTGTCAGGTGGGAGATTGATCTCTACACTAAAGCTAAAAATTAACCCTACAAGCTACCTAATTAACCCCTTAACTGCTGGGCATATTACAATTGTTGTGCGCAGCAGCATTTAACTGCCTTATTATTACCAAAAAGCAACGCCAAAGCCATATATGTCTGCTATTTCTGAACAAAGGGGATCCCAGAGAAGCATTTACAACCATTTGTGCCATAATTGCACAAGCTGTTTGTAAATAATTTCACTGAGAAACCTAAAATTGTGAAAAAAAATAATTTATTTGATCGTATTTGGCGGTGAAATGGTGGCATGAAATATACCAAAATGGGCCTAGATCAATAATTTGGGTTGTCTACTACACTAAAGCTAAAATTAAACCTCCCTACAAGCTCCCTAATTAACCCCTTCACTTCTGGGCATAATACACGTGTGGTGTGCAGTGGCATTTAGCGGCCTTCTAATTACCAAAAAGCAACGCCAAAGTCATATATGTCTGCTATTTCTGAACAAAGGGGATCCCAGAGAAGTATTTACAACCATTTTTTTTTTTTTTTTAATTCTTTTTATTGAGAGCCAACACATGGATACATCAATTAACAATTCCAGCTATTATCATGAAGATTACATCCAAAGATACAATATGCAACAATCTACTTATAGATAACATTATTCAGTACATGACAGAAATTCAGGAGATCAATACATGACAGATTACCCGGGTACCTATAGCCATTTACAGTCTTATTATCTAGCCATGTTCAGCTCTCTCATTTTATTTTTCATCCCCCACTAAACCCCTAACCCCCCCTCCACCCTCCAAACACTAAACACCAACTACTAGCACACAAACCAAACCAACAAACCAATCAATCAGACCAGACATAGCAGACAACCAGTCCCATCCACAGAGTTATCGAAAGTTTTGAAATAATTTGACTCATTCAGACACAAGACAAAAATGTAGTTAGAGCAAGAGCAACCCAGTTATAGTATGAAATATTTCCCTCATTCAGTCCCTCAAGCAGGGGCTAATGTAGAATGATATGAACATAAGGAGTTATGGCGTTGTGTAGGAGCATACTTATGTGTGCTAACCAAGATTAGATTAACTACAGCTTTGCAGAAGGAATTAATTATATGCTGTTAGCTACAATATTAGGGTTCTCAACTATATAGGTGATATAAAGGGATATTCTGAAGATACCAGGAGGCATCTGACGCCATAAGAATAGGGCTGTTCAAATTTTTTTTTTATGCTTCCAATAATGATACTCTCTAGAAAGTATAGTCAGGCGCTGACAGATAAACCTTACGTCTAAGTGCTGTGGAGAACAGCGTATGTAACGCCCACACTCCAGTTCCCCCAAAGCAATGGTCCGTTGAGTGTAGAACAAACAGCTTGCGTAGAAAACAAAATAAAATAAAGCTGCACATAGAGCGTTTCTGCTTAAGCAGGGGGATGAGATAGGGAGAGTACAGGTAGGGAAATACAAAATGGGCCACAGGAAGATTAGACAAACATCTTGTAAACCTAAGAAAAACAGACTGCCACCCCAATGCCAGACCAATCAGCCCTTAATGGATCTTTTTTTAACTTACAACAAATACAAACACACAAACCAAGCAAACAGATTAATCAGTCAAACAAGTCATACCAAACAACCAAACCCATCTACAAAGTTATCTAGAGTCACAGCATTCATAGCACCGCATAACTGGGTTACATAATACAGCTATAATCTTCACACTGTTAGTCCCACCCTAGAAATCATGCAGTAGTTTATATAGTCAAAACAGGTTGAAAAATCCCAATTTAGTACTAGATGGTTCTGTAAAGTTAGAGGGCAGTGTAAAGCTTCAGCACATAGATAGAACGATAAAATAGAACTCACTAAACCAAACATACAAAATGAACCAAACTTCACAGACAATTATACAGATACATTATCAGTCATGATGCCATTAAATTATGCTTCCTATATAGATGACTTGCCAGTGCTTAAATCATAGGATACAAACAATATATCAATATATAGTTAGGCATTAGGATAAGGTCAAAATGATTAATTTATAGGGTAGTTACCAAGAAGACTGTATGAGACAAATTAGAGAGTGGGTCATATTCCCTAGCGATTTTCAAATAGAAATGACTCTCTCATATAACTAATCGTGAGTTGAGCTGTGTCTTAAATATACAGGCCAGTTAAGTAGGTGCAGGCTAAGTGACACGTCATTCATTTTATCTATTTGGGATTAATAGTCCCTCAAAAAACAAAATATAGACCTTGAGGGATGTTGTCATCTGTTCTAAGACACACTGAGGGTATCAGCAACACGGCAGGAATTACCTGTTAACAAGGGGGTTAATGCCCGGTAAATTTGCAAGCCAGGCATGTAGCAGAGACTTTCTATTAGGTGGATGGGGTTACATTAATCAGTCGGGCAGGTCTGGTACAACTCTTCTGCATGGCATGGTTATAGACAAACAGAAATTCAAAGCGTAGCAAGATGCATAAACACACAAGTGGAGCTATACCAATCTGAGTTAGTGTCCCCTTTTGCCGTATAATATTATCCCACTCCAGCCCTTGGTAGAACCAGTCCGTTTAGCTGTCCTTGATGAACATCTTGTCTGGGGTGCTATCCGGTAGTGAGGTTAGGGCAAAGCAGGGCGGTAGTTGCAGAGATATAGGATCGCTGCGCATCTGTGCTGTAGCTTGTGGAGCTTCCAAGTTGAATCCTCCCGGTGAGTGTCAAGTCTCTTAAGAGAAGGTCTTCAATCAGCAGCTGTACTTTATACTCTACATCTGAGCTGCCAAAGTCGTTCTCATCAGCGCCTCCTTCAAGCAAGGCCATCTCCCAGCTGGAGCGGTATGAATGTTTTGTGGGTAAGTGCTCCAGATTCCCCCATGCAGCCCAGGTAGGTGTCGGGCTAACAAACTCATCCGCAGACAAGAGGCTATCTTCCAGGGAGTAAACTGCAGATCTGCCATCTGAGATTACACATGTTGAGGCAGATATCCGCAAGTGCTCAATGTCCCAAAGTTGCGATTCTAGAGCAGGGTAATTGAGTCTCAGATTAGTCGGGGCAGCCTCAGGGAAGCAAGACAGTCTCCCATCACGCACCGCTTCTATTAGATCCTCGCAGCTACTAAGTAGGTGATCCATTTTAGGTGCTAATATTGCCAGTAGCTTTATAGCGATATCTTTTTCTGGATCCATTGCCTCATGGGCAACAGAGGTAAACACAGTCTGATATATCCTTCCAAAATTCTACTTTCTTTGACTTCTCGGGGGCCAGATGATGTCAATTCTGATCCCGTAAGGTTCCCGAACAACTTGCTTGCTAAGGGAGATTAGGATGGCTGGAAAAAAGGCCACTTTCATACAAAACTTTTGATATAGTCTGCAGAGCTGCACAAACTTGTGGCCATCTTGGATTGCCGCCCACCCGGAAGCGTATTTACAACCATTTATGCCATAATTGCACAAGTTGTTTGTAAATAAATTCAGCGAGAAACCTAAAGTTTGTGAAAAAGTCAACCATTTTTTTTTATTTGATCGCATTTGGCGGTGAAATGGTGGCATGAAATATACCAAAATGGGCCTAGATCAATGCTTTGGGATGTCTTCTAAATAAAAATATATACATGTCAAGGGATATTCAGGGATTCCTGAAAGATATCAGTGTTCCAATGTAACTAGCGCTAATTTTGAAAAGAAGTGGTTTGGAAATAGCAAAGTGCTACTTATATTTATTGCCCTATAACTTGCAAAAAAATCGAAGAACATGTAAACATTGGGTATTTCTAAACTCGGGACAACATTTAGAAACTATTTAGAATGGGTGTATTTTGGTGGTTGTAGATGTGTAACAGATTTTGGGGGTCAAAGTTAGAAAAAGTGTGTGTTTTTTCAATTTTTCTCCAACATAGGTGTGTCCGGTCCACGGCGTCATCCTTACTTGTGGGATATTCTCTTCCCCAACAGGAAATGGCAAAGAGCCCAGCAAAGCTGGTCACATGATCCCTCCTAGGCTCCGCCTACCCCAGTCATTCTCTTTGCCGTTGTACAGGCAACATCTCCACGGAGATGGCTTAGAGTTTTTTAGTGTTTAACTGTAGTTTTTCATTATTCAATCAAGAGTTTGTTATTTTCAAATAGTGCTGGTACGTACTATTTACTCAGAAACAGAAAAGAGATGAAGAATTCTGTTTGTATGAGGAAAATGATTTTAGCAACCGTAACTAAAATCCATGGCTGTTCCACACAGGACTGTTGAGAGCATTAACTTCAGTTGGGGGAACAGTTTGCAGTCTTTGCTGCTTGAGGTATGACACATTCTAACAAGACGATGTAATGCTGGAAGCTGTCATTTTCCCTATGGGATCCGGTAAGCCATGTTTATTACGATTGTAAATAAGGGCTTCACAAGGGCTTATTTAGACTGTAGACATTTTTTGGGCTAAATCGATTGATATTAACACTTATTTAGCCTTGAGGAATCATTTATTCTGGGTATTTTGATATAATAATATCGGCAGGCACTGTTTTAGACACCTTATTCTTTAGGGGCTTTCCCAAAGCATAGGCAGAGTCTCATTTTCGCGCCGGTGTTGCGCACTTGTTTTTGAGAGGCATGGCATGCAGTCGCATGTGACAGGAGCTCTGATATCTGAAGGCATCATTTGGTATCGTATTCCCCTTGGGTTTGGTTGGGTCTCAGCAAAGCAGATACCAGGGACTGTAAAGGGGTTAAAGCTTAAAACGGCTCCGGTTCCGTTATTTTAAGGGTTAAAGCTTCCAAATTTGGTGTGCAATATTTTCAAGGCTTTAAGACACTGTGGTGAAAGTTTGGTGAATTTTGAACAATTCCTTCATGTTTTTTCGCAATTGCAGTAATAAAGTGTGTTCAGTTTAAAATTTAAAGTGACAGTAACGGTTTTATTTCAAAACGTTTTTTGTACTTTCTTATCAAGTTTATGCCTGTTTAACATGTCTGAACTACCAGATAGACTGTGTTCTGAATGTGGGGAAGCCAGAATTCCTATTCATTTAAATAAATGTGATTTATGTGATAATGACAATGATGCCCAAGATGATTCCTCAAGTGAGGGGAGTAAGCATGGTACTGCATCATTCCCTCCTTCGTCTACACGAGTCTTGCCCACTCAGGAGGCCCCTAGTACATCTAGCGCGCCAATACTCCTTACTATGCAACAATTAACGGCTGTAATGGATAATTCTGTCAAAAACATTTTAGCCAAAATGAACCCTGTTCAGCGTAAGCGTGGATGCTCTGTTTTAGTTACTGAAGAGCATGACGACGCTGATATTAATATCTCTGAAGGGCCCCTAACCCAATCTGAGGGGGCCAGGGAGGTTTTGTCTGAGGGAGAAATTACTGATTTAGGGAATATTTCTCAGCAGGCTGAATCTGATGTGATTACTTTTAAATTTAAATTGGAACATCTCCGCATTTTGCTTAAGGAGGTATTATCCACTCTGGATGATTGTGAAAATTTGGTCATCCCAGAGAAACTATGTAAAATGGACAAGTTCCTAGAGGTGCCGGGGCTCCCAGAAGCTTTTCCTATACCCAAGCGGGTGGCGGACATTGTTAATAAAGAATGGGAAAGGCCCGGTATTCCTTTCGTCCCTCCCCCCATATTTAAAAAATTGTTTCCTATGGTCGACCCCAGAAAGGACTTATGGCAGTCAGTCCCCAAGGTCGAGGGAGCGGTTTCTACTTTAAACAAACGCACCACTATTCCCATAGAGGATAGTTGTGCTTTCAAAGATCCTATGGATAAAAAATTAGAAGGTTTGCTTAAAAAGATGTTTGTTCAGCAGGGTTACCTTCTACAACCCATTTCATGCATTGTCCCTGTCACTACAGCCGCATATTTCTGGTTTGATGAACTGATTAAGGTGCTCGATAGTGACTCGCCTCCTTATGAGGAGATTATGGACAGAGTCAATGCTCTCAAATTGGCTAATTCTTTCACTCTTGACGCCTCTTTGCAATTGGCTAAGTTAGCGGCTAAGAATTCTGGGTTTGCTATTGTGGCGCGCAGAGCGCTTTGGTTGAAATCTTGGTCGGCTGATGCGTCTTCCAAGAACAAGCTACTAAACATTCCTTTCAAGGGGAAAACGCTGTTTGGTCCTGACTTGAAAGAGATTATCTCTGATATCACTGGGGGTAAGGGCCATGCCCTTCCTCAGGATCGGCCTTTCAAGGCAAAAAATAGACCTAATTTTCGTCCCTTTCGTAAAAACGGACCAGCCCAAGGTGCTACGTCCTCTAAGCAAGAAGGTAATACTTCTCAGGCCAAGCCAGCTTGGAGACCAATGCAAGGCTGGAACAAGGGAAAGCAGGCAAAGAAACCTGCCACTGCTACCAAGACAGCATGAAATATCGGCCCCCGATCCGGGACCGGATCTGGTGGGGGGCAGACTCTCTCTCTTCGCTCAGGCTTGGGCAAGAGATGTTCTGGATCCTTGGGCGCTAGAAATAGTCTCCCAGGGTTATCTTCTGGAATTCAAGGGACTTCCCCCAAGGGGAAGGTTCCACAGGTCTCAGTTGTCTTCAGACCACATAAAAAGACAGGCGTTCTTACTTTGCGTAGAAGACCTGTTAAAAATGGGAGTGATTCATCCTGTTCCATTGAGAGAACAAGGGATGGGGTTCTACTCCAATCTGTTCATAGTTCCCAAAAAAGAGGGAACATTCAGACCAATCCTAGATCTCAAGATCTTAAACAAATTTCTCAAGGTCCCATCTTTCAAGATGGAAACCATTCGAACTATCCTTCCTTCCATCCAGGAAGGTCAATTCATGACCACGGTGGATTTAAAGGATGCGTATCTACATATTCCTATCCACAAGGAACATCATCGGTTCCTAAGGTTTGCATTCCTGGACAAACATTACCAGTTCGTGGCGCTTCCTTTCGGATTAGCCACTGCTCCAAGGATTTTCACAAAGGTACTAGGGTCCCTTCTAGCTGTGCTAAGACCAAGGGGCATTGCAGTAGTACCTTACCTGGACGACATTCTGATTCAAGCGTCGTCCCTCCCTCGAGCAAAGGCTCACACGGACATCGTCCTGGCCTTTCTCAGATCGCACGGCTGGAAAGTGAACGTGGAAAAGAGTTCTCTATCCCCGTCAACAAGGGTTCCCTTCTTGGGAACAATTATAGACTCCTCAGAAATGAGGATTTTTCTAACAGAGGCCAGAAAGACAAAGCTCCTGGACTCTTGTCGAATACTTCATTCCGTTCCTCTTCCTTCCGTAGCTCAGTGCATGGAAGTGATCGGGTTGATGGTAGCGGCAATGGACATAGTTCCTTTTGCGCGCATTCATCTAAGACCGTTACAACTGTGCATGCTCAGTCAGTGGAATGGGGACTATATAGACTTGTCTCCAAAGATACAAGTAAATCAGAGGACCAGAGACTCACTCCGTTGGTGGCTGTCCCTGGACAACCTGTCACGAGGGATGACATTCCACAGACCAGAGTGGGTCATTGTCACGACCGACGCCAGTCTGATGGGCTGGGGCGCGGTCTGGGGATCCCTGAAAGCTCAGGGTCTTTGGTCTCGGGAAGAATCTCTTCTACCGATAAATATTCTGGAACTGAGAGCGATATTCAATGCTCTCAAGGCTTGGCCTCAGCTAGCGAGGACCAAGTTCATACGGTTTCAATCAGACAACATGACGACTGTTGCGTATATCAACCATCAGGGGGGAACAAGGAGTTCCCTAGCGATGGAAGAAGTGACCAAGATCATTCTATGGGCGGAGTCTCACTCCTGCCACCTGTCTGCTATCCACATCCCGGGAGTGGAAAATTGGGAAGCGGATTTTCTGAGTCGTCAGACATTGCATCCGGGGGAGTGGGAACTCCATCCGGAAATCTTTGCCCAAGTCACTCAACTTTGGGGCATTCCAGACATGGATCTGATGGCCTCTCGTCAGAACTTCAAAGTTCCTTGCTACGGGTCCAGATCCAGGGATCCCAAGGCGGCTCTAGTGGATGCACTAGTAGCACCTTGGACCTTCAAACTAGCTTATGTGTTCCCGCCGTTTCCTCTCATCCCCAGGCTGGTAGCCAGGATCAATCAGGAGAGGGCGTCGGTGATCTTGATAGCTCCTGCGTGGCCACGCAGGACTTGGTATGCAGATCTGGTGAATATGTCATCGGCTCCACCTTGGAAGCTACCTTTGAGACGAGACCTTCTTGTTCAGGGTCCGTTCGAACATCCGAATCTGGTTTCACTCCAGCTGACTGCTTGGAGATTGAACGCTTGATTTTATCGAAGCGAGGTTTCTCAGATTCTGTTATCGATACTCTTGTTCAGGCCAGAAAGCCTGTAACTAGAAAGATTTACCATAAAATTTGGAAAAAATATATCTGTTGGTGTGAATCTAAAGGATTCCCTTGGGACAAGGTTAAGATTCCTAGGATTCTATCCTTCCTTCAAGAAGGATTGGAAAAAGGATTATCGGCAAGTTCCCTGAAGGGACAGATTTCTGCCTTGTCGGTGTTACTTCACAAAAAACTGGCAGCTGTGCCAGATGTTCAAGCCTTTGTTCAGGCTCTGGTTAGAATCAAGCCTGTTTACAAACCTTTGACTCCTCCTTGGAGTCTCAATTTAGTTCTTTCAGTTCTTCAGGGGGTCCCGTTTGAACCCTTACATTCCGTTGATATTAAGTTATTATCTTGGAAAGTTTTGTTTTTAGTTGCAATTTCTTCTGCTAGAAGAGTTTCAGAATTATCTGCTCTGCAGTGTTCTCCTCCTTATCTGGTGTTCCATGCAGATAAGGTGGTTTTACGTACTAAACCTGGTTTTCTTCCAAAAGTTGTTTCTAACAAAAACATTAACCAGGAGATTATCGTACCTTCTCTGTGTCCGAAACCAGTTTCAAAGAAGGAACGCTTGTTGCACAATTTGGATGTTGTTCGCGCTCTAAAATTCTATTTAGATGCTACAAAGGATTTTAGACAAACATCTTCCCTGTTTGTTGTTTATTCAGGTAAAAGGAGAGGTCAAAAAGCAACTTCTACCTCTCTCTCTTTTTGGATTAAAAGCATCATCAGATTGGCTTACGAGACTGCCGGACGGCAGCCTCCCGAAAGAATCACGGCTCATTCCACTAGGGCTGTGGCTTCCACATGGGCCTTCAAGAACGAGGCTTCTGTTGATCAGATATGTAGGGCAGCGACTTGGTCTTCACTGCACACTTTTACCAAATTTTACAAGTTTGATACTTTTGCTTCTTCTGAGGCTATTTTTGGGAGAAAGGTTTTGCAAGCCGTGGTGCCTTCCATTTAGGTGACCTGATTTGCTCCCTCCCTTCATCCGTGTCCTAAAGCTTTGGTATTGGTTCCCACAAGTAAGGATGACGCCGTGGACCGGACACACCTATGTTGGAGAAAACAGAATTTATGTTTACCTGATAAATTTCTTTCTCCAACGGTGTGTCCGGTCCACGGCCCGCCCTGGTTTTTTAATCAGGTCTGATAATTTATTTTCTTTAACTACAGTCACCACGGTACCATATGGTTTCTCCTATGCTATTATTCCTCCTTAACGTCGGTCGAATGACTGGGGTAGGCGGAGCCTAGGAGGGATCATGTGACCAGCTTTGCTGGGCTCTTTGCCATTTCCTGTTGGGGAAGAGAATATCCCACAAGTAAGGATGACGCCGTGGACCGGACACACCGTTGGAGAAAGAAATTTATCAGGTAAACATAAATTCTGTTTTTTCCTCATATTTTATATTTTTTTATAGTAAATTATAAGATATGATGAAAATAATGGTATCTTTAGAAAGTCCATTTAATGGCGAGAAAAATGGTATATAATATGTGTGGGTACAGTAAATGAGTAAGAGGAAAATTACAGCTAAACACAAACACTGCAGAAATGTAAAAATAGCCATTGTCATTAAGGGTAAGAAAATTGAAAAATGGTCCGGTCATTAAGGGGTTAAAGCAGTTAGCAACATTTTAAACTGTCCGGTTTGAAAAAAACTGATATTTCTGGTAATCAGTGTACCAGGAAGTTATTCTTAGTGCCTCTCTGTGTCACAGGAATAATTTGAGCGTGGCAGTTGTGGTCACATGGCCGGCTTTACTTCATAGTGTTTCTGAGGAAAAAGTTGTTTGTCTTAATTGGGAGCGGTAATGCACCTCAGTAATTTGAGATGTGGGGTTGCCTGAGGGGTATTTTAGAAGTTTATTTCATGTTTATTAAATATTTTTTCTTAACTTTTCTCACATAATTTTAGATGGGGAATCGATCCTAATTTAGGATAAAATTTTAAGTGTATTTTTTCCTTTGCTTATTTTAATTGAATATTAAAATCTTTAAAACTTATCTGTACAAGAGGCTGCTCTTATGAATTCATGCTTATTATGTTTAGATGTACAAATTGCAGCTCCTATGCAATTTTGTTTGTGTGTCAAGAAAACCTTGCAAAATAGTTAAAATTTTTGAGCCTAATGTCTTTTAGGATAATGCTGTTAAAATTATACCTCAGCTTTCTCCTGCTACGTCCCAAGCCTCAATGGCGTCACATGCAGTGCCCTGCGGTTCCTCTATAACTCCTGGTGGAGTTTATTTAAAAGCAGAAATTGCTTCCCAGGTATCTGCGGCATTAGCTTCCATTCCCAGACTACAGGGAAAACGCAAGAGGAAATCTAGAAATTCAGAAGGTAAGGTGCCTTTCCTCAGTTCTGCTTCCTAAGTTGCCCTTTCTCATAAGTCTGAGGAAGATACATCGGGACTTTCTGAGGGTGAAATCTCAGATTCAGACAGTATAATTCCTTCTTCTAAGACTGAGGTGGTATCCTTCAGATTTAAGCTTGAACACCTTTGTGTATTAAAGGAGGTTTTAACTACTTTAGATGACTCCGATATCCCTGTCATTGTCACTCCTAAGAAATCTTGTAAACTTGATGAACCTTCCACTTCAGAGGTTTTTCCTGTGCCAGACCATACTAGGGAGATTATCTCACAGGAATGGGAGAAGCCAGTGGTGTCTTTTTCCCCGTCTCTCATTTCTCCAACATTTTTAAGAAAATGTTTCTTGTCGATGACTCCATTAAAGACCCTTGGTGTACTGTACCCAAAGTTGAAGGGGCCATTTCCACTCTGGCTAAGAGAACCACTATTCCTATTGAGGATAGCTGCTCTTTTAAGGATCCGATGGACAAGAAGCTGGAGTCTTATTTGAAACAGATTTATGTTCATCAAGGTCTCCAATGGCAACCTGCGGTGTGTATTGCCACTGTGACTAGTGCGGCATCTTATTGGTTCGACGCCTTGTCTGATTCTCTTCAAGTAGAGACTTCCTTGATAGGATTAAAGCTCTTAAGTTGGCCAATTCCTTTATTGTAGATGCCATTTTACAGGTTGTTAGACTAGGAGATAAAACTTCTAGTTTCGCTGTCCTAGCCTGCAGGGCGTTTATGGTTGAAATCCTGATCTGCGAATGTTTCCTCTAAAGTCAAGCTTCTGGCAATTCCTTACAAGGGCAAAACCTTGTTTGGACCCGGTTTGGCAGAAATTATCTCTGATATTACGGATGGAAAAGGGTCTTTTCTACCTCAAAATAAGAATAGGCCTAAAGGACGTCAGAGTAATTTTTGTTCTTTTCATAAGCCTTCCCCTTCTTCTTCCAAGCAGGAGCAATCCAGGTCTTCTTGGAAACCCAATCAGTCTTGCAACAAGGGGAAACAATCAAAGAAGCCCTCAGCTAATTCCAAATCAGCATGAAGGGTTTGCCCCCGATCCAAGATCGGATCAAGTGGGGGGCAGACTTTCTCAGTTCTCTCAAGCATACAAGATGTCCCAGATCCCTGGACTGTGGACATAGTATCCCAGGGTTACAAATTGGAATTCAAGACTTATCCTCCCTGAGGCAGATTCCATCTCCCAAGATTATCTGTAGACCAGATAAAGAGAGAGGCGTTCTTGAAATGTATACATCTTTCCTCCCTGGGAGTGATAGTTCCAGTGCAGGAACGGGTCTCTGGTTCTACTCCAACCTATTTGTGGTTCCCAAAAAAGGGGGAACTTTCCGTCCCATTCTATACTTGAAGTGTCTAAACATGTTTCTCAAAGTTCCATCCTTCAAGATGGAGACTATATGCTCCATTCTTCCTTTAGTACAAGAGGATCAGTTCATGACAACCATAGACCTGAAGGATGCGTATCTTCATGTTCCTATTCACAGGGACCATCACAGATTTCTGAAATTTGCCTTTCTGGACAAACATTTCCAGTTTGTGGCCCTTCCATTTGGTCTATCCACGGTTTCCAGAATTTTTTCAAAAGTTCTGGGGGCTCTTTTGGCAGTGATCCGTTCTCATGGAATTGCTGTGGCACCCTACCTGGACGACATATTAGTTCAGGTGCCATCTTTTTAACAAGCAAAATCTCACACAGAGATATTGTCTTTTCTTCGTTCCCACTGATGGAATGTGAATCTGGAAAAAAGCTCATTTTCCCCTGCTACAAGAGGAGTGTTCTTAGGGACCATAATATATTCTTTATTGATGAAGATTTTTCTGACAGAGGTCAGAAAAAGCAAAATCATTTCCTCTTGCCTCTCTCTTCAGGCTACTGGTTATCCTTCAGTGGCTCAATGTATGGAGGTATTCGTTCTGATGGTGGCTTCCATGGACACCATTCCTTTGGCTCGATTCCATTTGAGAGCTCTCCAGTTGTGCATGCTCAGACAATGGAATGTCGACCATGCAGATCTATCTCAGAGAATAGTTTTGGGGGAAAAAGGTTCTTCAAGCGGTGGTGCCTTCTGTTTAGGACTGCCTGTCTTGTCCCTCCCTATTTATCTGTGTCCTCTAGCTTGGGCATTGGTTCCCAACAGTAATTACTCAAGCCGTGGACTCACCATATCTTAGGAAAGAAAAGCAAAATTTATGCTTACCTGATAAATTTCTTTCCGGATATGGTGAGTCCACGGCCCCACCCTTTATTTTAAGACAGTTGTTCTTTTGACTATAACCTCGGGCACCTCTACACCTTGTGTTACTCCTTTTTCTCCATTTTCCTTCGGTCGAATGACTGGAGGTTGTGGGTAAGGGATTGATACTTAGCAGTTTAACTGTAGTGCTGTTTTCCTCCTCCTGCTGGCCAGGAGTGATATTCCCAACAGTAATTACTCAAGCCGTGGACTCACCATATCAGGAAAGAAATAAATTTATCAGGTAAGCATAATTTAGTTTTTTTTAAATGTTCTGTAGTGGTTCCCCCCAACCCCCCTTCCCTCCGGAAATTGTTAGTACATATATATATATATATATATATATATATATATATATATATATATATATATATATATGTATGTATGTCTGTCATGCGGTACGATAGGCAAAGTACTGCATAACGTATATATACGTTGTATTGGATTAAGGGGTTAAAAGCCTTTAAAACTGTCTTTATAGTAAAATTTTGATTATTTTGTTGTCCGGGGAAATATCCCTTAACCTCTTAAGTGCAGAGTATGATGCATAGTTGTCATCCACCCAGTGCCTTTAGCACAGATGATGTCTGCATGTAATCCTCCTGGGGGTGGGGCTTTCATTGCCGATTGTGTGCCCACTGCACCTGAATTCATTACAAAGCTGTCCACTATGTGCTGTTTCAAACTGTGTCTTGGGGTAAAAGTTTAAGCACTTATTTTAAAAATAAAAGAAAGCCTATTTACAGGATGGAGGTCTCTGCACACTTATAACAGGTCATCATCAGAAACGCCTTATGTTCCTTTATAAGTTTTAATAGCCAGGTGATCAGTGTTGCAATAGTGATTACCTGATGTCAATAAAACGTGCATTTATTTAACCCCTTAACGACCACAACGTACCCTTTACGTCTGTTCGTTGAAGGGATTTACTGCTTATAATAGCGCAGGTCTTGCGGCCAGCGAGACCCTATTTGCAACTTTGACTAGGTGTATAGCAGTACAGGGTAAGCTCATACATTAACATCTGAAGTTCAAGAGGCCTCCAAAAACCCTTGCCTGGATTAGAATAGCCCCCCTAGTTGCAAGTGCTTTGTTAATTATGTTATAGCTACTTGTTGTATGCATGAAATGCCAAACTAAATTATAACTTCATTGTTTTCAATTTAATTTTCAATTGCTTGTTTCTGTAGAAAAACATTGTAAAATATTTCCCATTTCTGCTTATTTTAGAAATCATTGGATACAGCTAGATTTCCACAAAAGTTTTACTATAAAATTTAAGGGGGGGGAATTGTTTACAGCCTTGTTTATTAAAGTTTTAATACAAATATGCATTTTCTTTCATTAGATGGTGAGAGTCCACAAGTCATCATGTTGAAGTGCAGATCTACTCATTGTTGAGAGGAGTTCTCTAACCAATCTGATACAGATATATAATTCTTGCCAGTTCCTGTGCTGCTGTAATCTCAATGTGGGGAGAATCTCTCAGGACTGGTGGAAATGGCAGGGTACTCTAATCATCAGTGGTTCGTTTTTAAATTGGGGCATACGTTTTATTTAACCCTTTGTTTGCTGTGTTTTGTGCTCTGGTCTGTCAGGTGTTCCTTTAGATGGGCGATCCACTGACTCTTTAAACCCTTCCAGTTTGTGTAAGTAATCTCAAGTGTCCCCCCCATGCTCAGCTATGTACTGTATCTGTTGAGTCGATTTCTAACTCTAAACAAGGTTTTGCATCTTTTCCTTTTGCCCTTAGCAAGGTTGTTCCCAGGAGGGTTCATCTGAACTTTCTCTGAAATTTGAATATATTCTCTATTCTGTTAATAGCTGTTATGCCTCAAGCTGTTAAGTACAGGCACATGCAGGGATTGGAAGATGATTGTTCTTTGTCCTTTAGCTCACCAGGGACTTCCCATAGGAGTGGCCCTTCTTAATTACTTATTGATAATAGGATGCTACATCCTTTAATTTTAGGTTTGAGCATATTCATGCTTTGTTATGGGAAGTTTTTTTAATTTTTTTTTTTAGAAGTAGAGTCTTCTGCTACAGTTAAGAAACCAGTTAAAAGAATTGATAATTTTTTAAAGCATCTACTATGCAGCATTCTTCTTTTCACATGCCTAATTCAGTTTTTTATTGCATTTGTAAGGAATGGCAAATACTAGGTATTCCTTTTGTTCCATCTGCTAAGTCTAAATCTATGTTCTCTCTACTTCTAATAACTATCCTTAAAGGGGATTCAGCTATTTCCACTATTGCCAGGCGTACTACTATTCCTTCAGAGGATAGTTCCTCTTTTATAGATAGAAAACATGAGGGTTTTTATAGACTGGTTTTATGTTTAGTGTTGTATGTTAGTTGCTTCTGTTTGGTGTGGTAACCTTTCAGAACTTGTTTCTGGGAAAACTACTGATGAGCTTTCAGGGCGTCATAAATCTCCTGAGAATAGTTAATAATTTTATTTGTGATGCAGCAGTGAAAAGGTTTTGCATTAATGCTCAAATATGCTTCTTTCACTGTTTTAGCTTTATGGCTTAAATCCTTGTCAACTGATATGGTTTCTAAACGCAGATTACATTCTCTTCCCTTTCAATGTAAATCTGTGGTTCAGGACTGGATGCTATTATTGCTACAGTCAATGGGGGTAACGGAGCTTTTCTGTCCCAAGATAAAAAATAAAAAATTTAAGGGTAAGCTATGCAGATTGTTTTTTTTTTTTTTTTTTTTTCTTTGTTGTTTTTTTTTTTTTTTTTTTTTGGCAGTTTAAGAATCATACAGCTTCCTTCTTTGCCTAGAGTTCTAGTTACTACAAATCTTCCTGGAAGTCCAGTCCTCCTTTGTGTAAAAATGGACCAAGAAATCAATCCCAGCCTTCAAATCTGCATAAATGGTGCAGCCATCATGCTAGACCAGTCTCTGGTTGGGGGGGGGGGGCAGATTGAGTCACTTTAGGAGGGTTGGAAACATATGTGTGAGTGCTGGAAATAATTTCTCAGGGGTATTGAATAAGCTTCAGTTCAAAGCTTCCTCAAGGAATAGTCTCCCTATCTTGAATGGTTTGAGCTCCTTTAAATGCTCATGCTTTTTTGTCTTGTGTAAGATATATGGAATCAACCAGAGCTTTTACTCCAGTTCCTGCTTCAGAATCAAACCAACGGTTTTATTCAAATCTCTTTATAGTACAATATAAAATTGTACTTTTAGGCTTATTTTGGATATTAAAATCCTAAACAAATTCCTGAACGTTTCTACTTTCAAGATGGAGACAATTTGCACTTTACTTTCTTTAGTGCAGGAGGATCAGTTTATGTCTACCATAGACTTTAGAGCAGTGCTTTCCAAACTGTGTGACGGGACACACTAGTGTGTCGGCGGCAGTGTGTAGGTGTGTCCCTGCTTCAGCACAAATTTTTTTAAATGTAATTTTTTTCAACAATTTTTTTTGGTTTCTGACTTTCCGCCTGCCTGCTACGCATATCATGTGGTTGACACGTGATTAATACCTAGTGGGTCACAGATCATCTTAACCTATTGGCGCAGCTCAGTGGGAACTGAAACTATTCCCATTGGCGGCACATTGGCTCCTGACTGCACGTGTAGTCTCCTCAATCGGCTCGTGACTGCACGTGTAGTTAGTAAGTGGGACAGCAGTGTGTTTGCAGCGCGGGCAGTAGTCAGTCGGATTCGCAGAGCTCTGAGGGCAGCAGCTTAAACGCTGGACTAAAGTCAGAAGTCAAAGTGGGGTTTTTTTTGCAGCTAGCTCCCAGTAGTGCATTGCTACTCCTGCTCTTGATATATGGATAGGAAGGGAAAGCTTAAAAATGCTTGATGATGAAATGCGAGTGTCTTTATATGATATTCCACCAAATATTTAGAAATTGTGTTCATCCCATCAACCTCATAAATCCCATTAAAATATTAAGTAGCTATTAGTGTTATTAAACATTTTTTTAATTCTTGCACATAATTACATACTGTTACTTGTAAATATATTTCGTTATTATATCATTTATGTATGTGTCCGTATCTCTTAAAACAAGTTCGTTTAACCTCCTGTTTGCTAGTACAACTGAATTACTGTGTCGCGAAATGATGTAGGTCTAAAAAGTGTGTCACCAACATAAAAAGTTTGGAAAGCTCTGCTTTAGAGGCTTATTTACATATGCCTTTTCACAGGGATCATGTCAAGTTACTGAGATTTGCTTTCTTAGGCAAGCATTATCTGTTTGTGGCTCCCTTTCAGTCATGCCACAACACCCTGAATATTTACAAAGGTGGTTGAAGCGGTTTTCTTTGGTTTAAACTCAAGAAATTTCTGCAGTTCCTTACCTGGTCAACTTTTAGATTCAGGTACTCTCTTCATCCAGCTGTGCCTGACACACTGATGGTAAATAAATCTTCCTAAGAGCTTCTTAACTCCTCAGAACTTTTTGTCTTTTCCGGGGTTCATTATCGATTCAGTGACTATGGTGACAGACCGGAGCAGACTAAAGCTACAACAGACATTTGCTCTTCAGCTAAAACCTTTCCCTTCTGTTGATCAGTGTATATAACTCTTGCAGGGTGTCCCGCTATGGGGTGTATACTGCATGTTATGGGGTGCACAATGAAAATTGTAATTTTAAAAATTGTACAAAACAAATAATTGAACCATTTACACAAATACTCAGGGGAAAAAATGTATTGTTAGAGTGCATAAAAAAGTAATAAAATTGTTCAACAAAAATCGTATTTCTTTCCTAAGATATGGAGAGTCCACAACGTCATTAAATTACTAGTGGGAATGTCACTCCTGGCCAGCAGGAGGAGGCAAAGAGCACCACAGCAAAGATGTTAAGTGTCACGCCCCTACCCATAATCTCCAGTCATTCTCTTTGCCTCTGTCAATGGAGGAGGTGAAGTTTGGTGTCTGAAGAATTTAATTCATTTTTCGGGTACTTTTCTCTGCAAGTAAGGATTTGGGTTTAGCTGAATCCACGTCAATCTCTTCAGTTAGAGTAGTGGTGGCTTTTAAGCAGTTAGGAAACAAAGCAAGGACTACCTCACAACTTCCTAACACATTGCTGCCCATGGTACAGAAAGCCAGAGTTGGTTACTCTTCTTTCTTTTTCTACAGGTCTCTGTAAGGAGTATGTGTCCTTTCACGCCTTGTAAGCTGTTTTCCTGCCGGACAGCTTGACTGCAGGTAAGTGCTTTTGTCTTCTAGGTCTTGGAGACTTGCACTTCAGAAGAATATGTCATATGCAGTAGATGGAGACATTTTTAAAATCCTTCATACAGGATTTTCTTTGGCAGTGGGCAAGCACATTATGTATGTTGAGACTAGGGGGTTAATCTTCCCTTTATTAGGACGTTTTTCCTCTTTGGGCTAATTTTGTTGAAATACTTTATTAGTATGTGTGTGGCTTTTGTTTTATACAGGGATTTATGTATAAACTTAAAATTTGGCAGTTGGTTTTCTTTGCTTGCTTAGCTAGAACAGGCTAACTGACAGACTGCTTGAGCGTTTGTGTAAATTAAGCTCCAGTGTTGTAGGCAGAGGGAAACGTGCACCTTTTACTTGCTGCGTAGTTTCCTCTCTCTGCCGGTCATGTGACTTCTCTCTGCTGTCGGATATTCGCGGACTGGCTTCATTGAATTTCAGTCTCTTCAGTGTCAATCTACAATATGATTGTTTTAGAGGCTTCTGGCAGCCAAATTGTGTATAAGTGTTACGGTAAGGCTGTCTGAGGTGTAGGGGGCCTGATTGGTTTATTATTTTGCATAACGTTAAGCGGTTGTGGTATTAAAAATTCATAAAGTGATAGTGTATTTAAAACATTTCTACAATTTGGGGAATTTTTTATTTAGTTTTATGGACATGGACCAAGACTCTGTGTCTTTTGACAAATTTTTGTTATACTTTGAGGCAAAAAATTTTTGCCTATGCAATTCTGTGCTGCATGCTTAGCTAGAACACTTCAATTTATAGATACATTTTTGCCCTTTGAGCCCAATGTCTCTCAGGATGATGCTGTTCAGGCAATGCCACAGCTTTCTCCTCAAACGTCCCAAGCCTCTATGGCATCACATACAGTACCCTGCAGTTCCTCTCAGCATCCTGGAGGAGTTTATTTGCCTGCAGAAATTGCTGCTCAGGTATCGTCTGCAGTATCTGCCGCATTATCTGCTTTCCCTATGCTAAAGGGAAAACGCAAGAGGAAACTTAGAGATTCAGATAGTAAGGTTTCTGTTCCATCTACTGCTACGCAGGTGGCCCTCCCTCATAAGTCTGATGAGGAGGACATGTCGATAGCCTTTGATGGTGAAATCTCAGATTCGGACAGTATTATTCCTTCATCTGATACTGAAGAAGTAAACTTCAGATTTAAGCTTGAACACCTTTTGTGTACTGTTAAAGGAGGTATTGGCTACTTTGGATGATTCCGATACTCTTGTCGTTATCAACCCTAAGAAATCTAGTAAACTTAATAAATATTATGATGTTTCCTCCTCTGTTGAGGTGTTTTCTGTTCCAGACCATGTGACGGAGATTATTTCACAGGAATGGGAGAAGCCTGGGATACCTTTCCCCCCCATCTCCTATCTTTAAAAAGATGTTTCCTGTCGCTGACTCCATTAAAGATTCATGGCGCACGGTGCCTAAAGTAGAAGGGGCCATTTCTACTCTGGCTAAGAGAACTACGATCCCTATAGAGGATAGTTGCTCATTTAAGGACCCCATGGACAAGAAGCTGGAGGCTTATTTGAAAAGGATGTATGTTCATCAAGGTCTTCAATGTCAACCTGCAGTTTGTATTGCCACTGGAAGAGATCCAAGACAGGATTTATGCTCTCAAACTAGCCAATTCCTATATTTCTGATGCTACCATGCAATTTATTAGACTGGGAGCCAAAATATCTGGCTTCACTGTTTAAAATCGTGGTCAGCTGATGTTACCTCTAAGTCCAAGCTTCTGGCGCTTCCTTACAAGTGTAAGATCTTGTTCGGACCTGGTCTGGCAGAAATAATTTCTGATATTACGGGTGGAAATGGGTGTTTTCTACCACAAGACAAGAAGAACAGACCTAAAGGACGTCAAAGTAATTTTCGTTTCTTTCATAACTTCAAAGGAAAGTCTTTCTTCCTCTTCCAAGCAGGAACTGTCCAAGTCTTCTTTGAAACCCAATTAGTCTTGGAACAAGGGGAAGCAGTCAAAGAAACTCGCAGCTGAGTGTTTGCCCCGGGTCCGGGATCGGATCAAGTGGGGGGCAGACTTTGGATATGAGATGTCTCAGCTCCTTGGGCTGTGGACATAGTCTCTCAGGGTTACAAAATAGAAATCAAAACTTTCCCTCCCAGGGGCAGATTCCACCTCTCAAGATTATCTGCAGACTAGATAAAAAGAGAGGCATTCTTGAACTGTGTTCAGGATTTTTCCTCCCTGGGAGTGATAGTTCCAGTAAGGAAGCAGGGCCTAGGATTCTATTCAAATCTGTTCCTGGTTCCCAAGAAAGAGGGAACTTTTCGACCTATTCTAGACCTAAAGCGTCTCAACAAGTTTCTCAGAGTACCGTCCCTCAAAATGGAAACCATTCGTTCCATTCTTCCTTTGGTCTTAGAGGGTCAGTTCATGACGACCATAGACCTGAAGGACGTGTATCTTCATGTTCCCATCCACAGGGATCATCACAAGTCCCTGAGATTCGCCTTTCTAGACAAACACTTTCAGTTTGTGGCTCTTCTGTTTAGCCTTGCCACAGCTCCCAGAATTTTTTCAAAGGTTCTAGGGGCTCTCTTGGCAGTGTTCAGATCTCGGGGAATTGCAGTGGCACTCTACCTGGACGACATATTGGTTCAGGCGCCATCTTTTCAACAAGCAAACTTGCATACAGAGATCTTGTTGCATTTTCTACGTTCCCACGGATGGAAAGTAAATCTGGAAAAGAGTTCCCTTGTTCCAGCTACAAGGTTAGTTTTCTTAGGGACCACAATAAATTGCCTATCTATGAAGATATTTCTAACAGAGGTTAGAAAATCCAAAATTCTTTCCTGTTGCCTCTCTCTGCAGTCTACTGTACAACCGTCAGTGGCTCAATGTATGGAGGTAATTGCTCAGATGGTCGCTTCCATGGACATCCCCTCAATTCCATTTGAGAGCTCTGCAGTTATGCATGCTCAGACAATGGAACGGAGACTATGCAGATCTGTCTCAGGAGATAGATCTAGACCAGTCTACAAGAGACTCTCTCCCGTGGTGGCTTTTTCAGGAGCATCTGTCCCAGGGCACATGTTTCCGGAGACCTTTCTGGGTGATTGTGACTACGGACGCCAGCCTGCTGGATTGGGGAGCAGTCTGGGACTCGTTAAAGGCGCAGGGACTATGGGCTCAGGAGGAGTCTGCTCTCCCCATCAACATTTTGGAGTTGAGAGAGATTTACAGTGCTCTGATGGATTGGCCTCAGTTGTCCTTAGCCCGGTTTATCAGGTTCCAGTCGGACAACATCATCTTAGTGGCTTACATCAACCACCAGGGAGGAACTCTGAGTTCCTTAGTTATGAAGGAGGTGGCTCAGATTATTCAGTGGGCGGAAGCTTACAATTGTTGTCTATCTGCCATCCACATTCCAGCAGTGGACAACTGGGAAGCTGATTTCCTGAGCAGACAGACTTTTCATCCCGGGAAGTGGGCTCTCCATCCGGAGGTGTTATCCAAGTTAACCCTCAAATGGGGGGTGCCAGAGTTGGATCTGATGGCATCTCGGCAGAACGCCAAGCTTCCAAGGTATGGTTCAAGGTCAAGAGACCCGCAGGCCGCCCTGATAGATGCTCTGGTGGTTCCTTGGGTTCCTTATTTCCTCCGTTTGCGCTCCTTCCACGATTCATTGCTTGTATCAAACAGGAGAGAGCATCGATAATTCTAATAGCTCCTGCATGGCCTCGCAGGATCTGGTATGCAGACCTAGTGAAGATGTCATCTCTGCCACCTTGGAGGTTATCTCTGAGGAAGGACCTTCTGACTCTGGGTCATTTCCTCCATTCAAATCTTGTTTCTCTGAAGCTGACTGCTTGGAGATTGAACACTTAGTTCTGTCTAAGCGGGGATTTTCTGAGTCGGTCATTGAGACCATGATCCAGGCTCGCAAGCCTGTTACTCGAAAAAATTACCATATAAGGTATGGCGTTAATACCTTTATTGGTATGAATCAAAGTGCTACTCTTGGAGTAGGGTCCGGATTCCTAGAATTTTGTCTTTTCTCCAGAAAGGTCTGGAGAAAGGATTGTCAGTCTGTTCTCTGAAAGGTCAGATTTCTGCATTATCTATTTTGTTACAGAAGCGTCTGTCGAACGTGCCAGATCTGGTACAGAATCAGGCCTGTGTTAAAAACCTGTTACTCCTCCTTGGAGTTTTAACCTTGTTCTTAAAGTTTTACAGCAATGCATTCCATAGATATTAAGTTGTTATCTTGGAAGGTTTTGTTTCTTGTTGCTATCACTTCTGCTAGGAGAGTCTCTGAACTCTCGGCTTTGCAGTGTGATTCACCTTACCTTCTCTTTCATGCTGATAAGATTGTTCTTCGTAATAAGTTGGGTTTTCTTCCTAAAGCTGTTTCGGATATGAATATTTATTAGGATATTGTTGTTCCTTCTTTCTGTCCTAATCCTTCCCATAAGGAACATCTGTTGCACAACATGGATGTTGTACGTGCTCTTAAATTCTACCTTCAGATGACTAAGGATTATCGCCAGTCCTCTGCCCTGTTTGTTTCTCTCGAAAGCGCAAAGGTCAGAAGGCTACTGCTACTTCTCTTTCCCTCTGGTTGAAAAGTATAATTTGTTTTGCTTATGACACTGCTGGACCTCAACCTGCTCCTCTAGCTTGGGTATTGGTTCCCACTAGTAATTGATGACGTTGTGGACTCTCCATATCTTAGGAAAGAAAACAAAATGTATGCTTACCTGATAAATTTCTTTCTTTCCGGATATGGAGAGTCCACAACCAGACCCTTAGACAGTTATTTTTGACTAAACCTCAGGCACCTCTACACCTTTGTGTTACTCCTTTTTCCATTTCTATTTGGTCAAATGACTGGGGATTATGGGTAGGGAAGTGACACTTAACAGCTTTGCTGTGATGCTCTTTGCCGCCTCCTGCTGGCCAGGAATGATATTCACACTAGTAATTATGTTGGGGACTCTGCATATCTGTAAAGAAAGACATTTATCAGGTAAGCATACATTTCGTTTTTGATTTGTTCACATACTTTGCTGTTGTTTTGACATGTAGTAATGGCTGTATAGGCTACAGCTGCTGTCTGTCTGCATTGCCACACATGCAAATCAAATGATTGTGTTAGAATAAGGCAAAAAGTATAAAGCCAAGAAAAATATAAAATATTGATGATGGCTGACTTGCGTTTTGAAAACAATTGTTTTTATTTTACTAATAAGCCACAGAGTACTGTTTTTCATGTAACTAATATATATATATATATATTTGTAATTTCAGCCCAACAGTGCAAAGAAGGCCAGTAGCCACTGTCCACCCTCCTAGCCGACCCCCTGCAGTTAGGGGTCCAACCCCTGGGCCTCCACTCATCCCTGTGCCAGTTGTAAGCGCTGGCTATGTGGCTCCTCCTATCCCATCTCGCCCTGGTCCTCAAGGGCCTTTTGGTGGTGTTAACAATGACCCATTCTCTGCACCTCCCCTGATTCCATCCCGCCCAGCACGTATCCCACCTGCATTTCCTCCAGGGGTGCCCAGGTAAGCAATTCCTTTTTTTGCATGTATCTGTGTGTGCACGCTTCAGAATTATAAACTGTATCCCTGTATGTTGATAATGAATGAGCAATACTGCATTTTTTTTAATTACCCACATACCCCCATGAGCCTGCTGTTCAATAATTTGGCTGCATATTTGTTTACCGTTCCGTTTTTAACTAACCTCATACTTTTTTATATGTAACTTACTGTGTGCTGTATGATGAGGCAGAATATGTATAGACCTATATAATGAACACAGTGCATCAGGTAATGATACTCTGTAAAACCTATTTTTGTCAAGGGAAAGATGCTTCTGTTTGTGATTTGTTATCCCGTTATTAAGCATGGCTCCCATTCCTAACTTCCTCATTCTATGTCTACCTCAGCTATATCTTGCCATCTCTTCCTTTTTGCAGCCGAAGACCTCCCGCCGCCCCAACACGACCCACCATAATCCGACCAGCAGAGTCCTCCTTACTAGACTAAACATCTCGAGGGGCCCCAAGGGTATTAGAGAGATTACAGCTCTGGAATTATCTCTTGAGGGAGAGGGGATTGTATTCAGAATATTTCTGTCTCCTCCATTTTCAGACACTGTGTCGACCCAGGCGTATAATCGGGCCGCAAAATAGAATTAAATCAGGACAAAATATGTACATGTTACATCACCAACTGGTTTCAGTCAGACATAGTAGAATGGAAGAATCTAAAATGACTGTGTTTTTGTGATATTGGTTAAAAATTCTTACCATAAAGCACAAATGAGGTGAATAAATAAACCAATAAAGCAGTTTTAACGATCCTGTAAAAGGGTAAATTAAGAGAGGGTTTTGCCATGTTGAGTTGTGAGTACTAGGAAGCAACGGAGTTTGCTGTGACCAATATTTTGACTTCTATGAACTTCACAGGAAGTAGCCAATTTAGAGCATATGGCCCTGACAGAAGTAACAAACGCAATGATTCTCTCTGTGTCCCATTATTACTATACTTCACACATTTCAATTACACAAACTTTGTCAATTACATGACAGCTTCAGATATTCCATTTTGTTCTATCACATTTGTTTCCTTGTCAACAACTGCAAGCAGATGGCAAAATAAAACCCCACTCAAAATGGCTTCCCCTTATCCCATATGGCTTCTTGTCTATTACTTTAGCATTACATATGAAAGTGACTGCATTCATTGGTACTTCCTGTGGATTAGACATAAAAGTTAAAATAAGTTCTAGATAACCTTGCTACTTTTTTTTCCTTTCAAATATTTCTGTTCCAAAATGGCATCACCCTGGTTTGCACAAAGATTTGATATATAACACCATACCCTATTTTTCATTTGTGGTTGTTTAAATTTGTTTTTGTAACACAGAGTCTAACTCAGATAGTCGTAGTGAGTAACAAAATGCAGAATTTACGAAAAAGTGGTTGAAAAGTATAACTTCCAAGGGGAGAAAAGCACTTTTTGTATATGACTTCTGCAATATTAAAGATCCCATACATTTTTTTCACCTTTTAGAATTTACTCTTCTGTCCTCCATAACCTTATGTACAGATTTGGGTTGTTTAAAAATCCTCATTAATTTCCTGTATGTTTAATGGCAAGTAAATCTACTGTCCTGCACATTTTTCCTGTAAATATAGTGTTTGATTCTCTTATCAGTGCCTTTATGCTCTTTGTGGAGAGTTGAAGTGAGTGTAACAGAAAATAAATTGTGGAAATACTCAGGACATTGCAGAATTGAACAAGGAATTGCAGGCTCCCTTCGTTGTACAGGGTTAGCAAACTACTACTAATATGTTGTCACCATAATAATAGTTATAGGTGTATATAGTTAAAGCAGTGCCTAGACATGAGTGTTGGATATGATTTTAAGTAAACAATCTCTCATAGGATGTTCGGTCTCTGACAATTGTCCTCCATTCTGATGGAAATGCCTTCCCAAATTGATTCATATGAATTAATAAATTGAGTATGATTTATCTCACACTGAGTAGTAGTAGTATTGAGATAATCATAGGGTATATGGTTTGCTCCCTTTTGGTGAAACTGGAAACTCTTATGTTTTTAGAATTTATTTTTCTTCCTGTATCTCTGTCTCTCTTTCCTACTAGCTTCATTTATGTTGTTTCTATTTGGAGTTAGATTGTGTAGGCTGTAGCTAAGCTCCATTTTTTTTGTTTTTTTTTTAAGAAAGGTACAATCCTTCTTGTTATAGTGGGCTTGCTTCCAACCCTACTATGCTAGTGATCTGGCATACCAGAATAACCACCGTGTTTGCTCCCAGGTCACCACTAGTTTGTAATTTATTTACTTCTCAGGACAGGGTAAACTGTGAAGAAACAAGCAATGTTTGTTTGCATATTTTATACTTTTTATACTTCAGTCATCTATAGATTTTGTCCTGCACTATTTGCTGGTGGTGCAATTTTTGAGTATTGCGTCTTTGTTTTATTTTAGGATGGAATTAATGAGCCTGGCTCATAGTTAAAGTAGCCATTATCCCTTTAGCAAGTACTATGAAAAAAATAAAAAATTAGAAAGCAAAGATTAATAATTCCAAGATGCCACAAGTCAAATTTAATGATACTGTTGATTACTTATTTATTTTTAAGTTTAGAGGTGTCCCCTGGCAGAACAGAATAGCTTCAGGGGGGTTGGGGGCTTATTTCAGACTTTACTGTCTTTTTAGAAAATTTATTTTGAAAGAATGAATTGTATTGTCAAACATCTAAACAAGTTTGATTTATATGAAGGATTCCATTTTCAGAATAGAGATCCTTTATTATGGCATCCTTGCTCTAAAGTAGGCCAAATTATGACTGCTATAGTTCCAAAGGATACTTATCACCTTCTAGTCTACTTTATATTCGTCCCATTTGCTCTAGAGCACTTTCATTTCCAGTTTCACATTCTATTTTTAGGCTGACATAACTCCTAAGGGACTTTAACAAGACTCTTGCTGATCAGCAAATAAAAATGTAACCTCAAGTCATTTGAAACCTGGATAAAATGTTTTAGACACAAGAAATAAGTGTCATAAATTATTAGTGATTCTGGTTGTTGGGAATCCTGATTGACTGACTGATTGTCTTGACCCAAGAGCTTACTTTTTTATGTACTGCTCTATAATGGATTAATTTTGAATGGTTTCAAAGGAGACCGTTCAATCTATGCCTAACTCTGTGGGACTGCTGTCCCACAAATCTATCTTAGTGGATCCATTTTCTCACAAACAGATGAAATACCGTTGCTGTTTATGGAAAGCAGGTATTCTGGGTGAAAGATTTCTGAAACCCTAACTGGTCAAATTGTGTGGTATAATTTGGATTTACCTCCGAGCTCAAGAGGCGTCTCTTCCAATACATTTTCTGCAACACAAAGCTGAAATTCTATGCTGCTTTGTTTTTCCAACATGTTTTGATTCAGTCCAACAATGTGACATCCTTGGCTGCTTATCCATCAGGTATAAGTTCACGGCAGGTCTATAATTTTGACGGTTGCATGAATTTTCATGTGGCAAAGATAACTCTGCTAAGAAAGTGATAGATCTACACTTGTGGTTTTCTAACGTTTTGCAAGTAATGGGGAAAGTATAGATCTTATTGCTGTAAAAAGAATTGCTGCAGGTACAGTTTCAGAATCAAGGGATATTTTGCATTTGCTGCCGATGCTAGGAGTATTCCTGGTTCAGACAGGAGTTATTTCCTCTTAGCACTATCCTTACTCCCCAAAACACACATGGGACTGCCTAACCCCTATACTTTAGCCTCTGGATAAGCATAAAACTATCCTTTGCCTCTAGCCCACTGTATGAAATGTTGCTTTTCAGACCTGGCTTGTGTGGCAGTAGAGATTTACTGAGTATTTTCCTTTTGAATTTCTCCAAGATGATTATATAGGGAGTTATCATTCCACTTTCTGTTGATGCAGGTTTCTGTGCATTATGTGGAGCCATTGGGGGAGTTTTCACATATTTACTTATCCTTCTAGTTTCTAGAAATGTTTGCTTTTTTCAGGCATCCTATTCTTCCTAGGACTTAAATTTAATTTATTTAATTCTAAATGATGCATAATTATCTGTAGAATACCTAGATATAAGGTATACACCATACCCTACTTTGATATGACACTACATTATATGAAGAAATTGATTTTAATAGTTATTTTAGGGGCAGCTGTTAGTCTATATATCATCCTTTTCATTTAATAACAATATGCAAATGTCTGTTATTTGTAGCCCCAAGTCATGTATTAAATACACCTACGCAATGGATCTTTTTCTCCAACCAAACAGGTGTTTCTTTGGTGTTCGAATTGTATTTGAGATTAATCTTCTATTGTTTACCGCTAGTTAAAATGTAATGGATGAAAATGCAATTATAGTGATACCTCAAAAAAGGACTGTGGTATTAAATATCTGAAAAAATCTTAGTTGGATGTGGCAAAACTGTTTAAATTTGGACATTTTAACAAAACAAACAAAAAAATATATATATTTGATTGGAAAATTGCAACTTTTAAAAAAAATATTTGAGCATATTAATGGGGCACTTTTAAGTCATCAAGAAAAGGTAGTTTGTGAAACATTTTTTTTTCCTGCTAGTGGATTATAAGTGTTTTCTTTACCTCAGAAACTGAGTCACTGTCAGTGTTCTATGAATGTGTATTGACAGCAGCTTTTTTGGATCCTTTTATAACAACTAAATCTAGCCTGCTACACTCAGTGTGTAAGATAAACTTCCCATGCATAAAGCACAGAATTGTTTGGAGAATGAAGAAAGCGATTTTATAGGCTGTGGCCTGTTTCTCTACAAGGCGTTGCTATGTTATTTTACTGACAATGGATCAAAACCGTTTACATCTAAATGCCCTGATTATATGGTTACATTTTTAAGGTTAGATACTTCTGGTGAGTCTCGTTATCTTTTAATTGCATTCTTGCTCTCTCACAATGCTCAGTAACCCATAGATAGCACTTCTTTTCCATGTAGATTTCAGAGTCTGTGGTGAAACTTTTCCTGAATTGAACCTCTGATCAAGCACTTTGAAGTCTAATGACAACACTAACATCAGAGGTGGTACACAGGGAAAGGAATTCATGATTCAAATATAATTTGCCATTAAGAAACCAGTTGATACTAACAAAATGAGGATTTTTAAAACAAAGCAAAAAAACGATGTGGACAGATATTAGATCAATTGTGCACTGTCTATATTTGTGACAACATTCATCTCCTATGCAACGAGGGACCTGCAATTTTGTAAAATATCTCTGTACACTCATAGCCCTAATGGTGGACGAGCTGCTTTGTATGATGCCAAGTGTTTGTATACACTGTTGATGAACATACTGCACTGTGTAATAATGGGGTGTGTAGAGAACATTGGTAATGAACAGGCTACACTGTATAGTGAAGAGTATCCTGTAGGTTTGTTAGTAAAGGTCAGGAGTATCATACTGCTATTTATTACAGCTTGTTGATTCCCAACTGGATGTTCTTATTGTGATTTGAAATTACTTTAAATATAAATTTGCAAATTAACAGAGGATCAGCGTGTCATTGATATTTTTGTGCATTCAGAAGAGCGGTTGCTATGTGACCACCTAGATGAAATGTGTAAAAGTGCCTCCTTCACTCTGTACCTTATTAATAAACTAAAAATAAAGGGAACTTTATTTTTCTGGTCATTGGTGATTTCACTTCTGGGTGTCTGTGTCTGCTTTTATTTGGGTTGTATGATTTATTTTGCACTATTTGCTTGTGTGCTTTTCTATTTTATAAATATATTGCATTCCAGCTTTCTAGATTCTCATCTTTGTTATTCCTTCTACACGTAACACTTCTGCTCCACTAGTTTTTTCTTCTATTCTCTGTTTTCCAACATTGTCTTACTTCCTCTACCTCTCAGCTGAATATTACTCCATACAATATTACAATTATATACACTGTGCATAAGAATAAAAACATTTATACAATAAATTAATATAGTCTAGATATTTTTGTACTGAGAATCTATAAATTTGATTTTAAAAAGCACAAAAGTTCTTCAAATATTTTTTTTCTAAATTACAGCAAGGATTAAAACATCTAGAATAAATTTTGTGACACTGGCATGCATGAAAGTAGCTATTACTCCTTAGAGATTTGGCTCTTTGACTACAAATATATGCAAAACAAAAAAGGAGGAAGTAAAATCCAAATACTCTTGTTTGGGTTCTAAAATTGTGTGGGTGTTAATATTCTTGCTTTGCTTCTACATTTACTAACCCATGAGCTATGCTGTGATTTATTTTGAAAGCTTTTCATAACTGTTTTAGAGCTATAAAAGTATAAAAAATATTTCTTACGTAAAGTGAAAATTCGATTAAAAACAGGGGCACTTTAATTCATCAAAATGTACATTTCACTCGTGTTGTGAAAATGGTTACCTTTTAATCTTGACAGCCGCTGCCCGTCGCAAATCCTCTTCCTGGGTCCAAAATGAGGAATCCGGCTTCCTCCAATCACGGTGTTGAATCAGACTCTGATTCCCCCGGTGGGGGGGCGTGATTGGAGGATGACAGATCCGTCATTTCTGACGTAGGAAGAGGCTTGGAACGACGGGAGGAAGCTGGAGCGGCTGTCAAGTTTAAAAGATAAGTATTTTCACAACGCAAGTGAAATGTAAATTTTGATTAATTAAAGTGCCCCTGTTTTTAATTGAATTTTTAAAAACCGGGCGCTTTATCATCAAAATGTACATTCACTTTAACTTGAGTAAATTAAAATATGAAGGGATTAGACATAATTATTAAAAACAAAACGATCTGGTTAACCATTATTACTGTAGGATTCATTGGACGTTTTTTTTTTTTTTGTTTTTAGGAAAAGATCAATAGAGATAGAGTTCTATTGTTTAGCTATATAACATTGACTAGACCCATACAAGTAGTGGACTGAGTTGCATGCGCACTGTACAGAATATCATCTTCTTGCATATGCACCAGAGTAAGCTTAAGAGGTCATTCTCCAACACAAAAGCTAAGGGTAAAAACATTTTTTTTAAATAGTTATAATTGATTTGACTATTCAGCGGCCTTGTAGACTCATTATTTTTCTTTCCTAAGCTATGGAGAGTCCACAACATCATTAAATTACTAGTGGGAATATCACTCCTGGCCAGCAGGAGGAGGCAAAGAGCACCACAGCAAAGCTGTTAAGTGGCACTCCCCTACCCATACTCTCCAGTCATTCTCTTTGCCTCTGTCAATGGAGGAGGTGAAGTTTGGTGTCTGAAGAAATTAATTCCTTTTTCGGGTACTTTTCCCTGCAAGCAAGGACTTGGGTTTAGCAGAGCCCATGTAGTGGTGGCTTTTAAGCAGTTAGGAAGTTGTGAGGTAGTTTTTGCTTTGTTTCCCAACATATTGCTGCCCATGGTGCAGAAAGCCAGAGTTGGTTACTCTGTTCTTTCTTTTTCTACAGGTCTTTGTAAGGTGTATGTGTCCTTTCACGCATTGTGAGCGGTTTTCCTGCCGGACAGCTAGACTGCAGGTAAGTGCTTTTGTCTTCTAGGTCTTGGAGACTTGCACTTCAGAAGAATGTCATATGCAGTAGATGGGGCATTTTTAAAATCCTTTATACAGGATTTTCTTTTGGCAATGGGCAGGCACATTATGTATGTTGAGACTAGGGGTTAATCTTCACTTTATTGGGATGTTTTCCTCTTTCGGCTAATTTTTGTTGAAACACTTTTAGCATGTGTGTGGCTTATGTTTTATACAGGGATTTATGTATAAACTTAAAATTTGGCAGTTGGTTTTCTTTGCTTGCTTAGCTAGAACAGGCTAACTGACAGACTGCTTGAGCATTTGTGTAAATTACGCTCCGGTGTTGTAGGCAGAGGGAAACGCAAGCCTTTTACTTGCTGCGTAGTTTCCTCTCTCTGCCAGTCATGTGACTTCTTTGCTATCGGATATTCGCAGAGCGATGTCATTGAATTTCAGTCTCTTCAGTGTCGATCTACTATATGATTGTTTTAGAGACTTCTGGCAGCCAAATTGTGTATAAGTGTTACGGTAAGGCACCTCAGCCTGTCTGAGGTGTAGGGGGCCTGATTGGTTTATTATTTTAAAGAATTTTTGCATAACGTTAAGCGGCTGTGGTATTAAACATTCTTAGTGACAGTGTATTTAAAAAATTTCTACAATTTGGGGAATTTTTTATTTAGTATTATGGACATGGACCAAGTCTTTTAAAAAATGCTTGTTATGCCTTGAGGCACAAATTGTTTTGCCTATGTAATTCTGTGCTGCATGCTTAGCTAGAACACTTCAATTTATAGATAAATTGTTGCCCTCTGAGCCCAATGTGTCTCAGGATGATGCTGTTCAGGCAATGCCACAGCTTTCTCCTCAAACATCCCAAGCCTCTATGGCGTCACATACATTGCCCTGCAGTTCCTTTCAGCCTCCTGGAGGAGTTTATTTGCCTGCAGATTTTGCTGCACAGGTATATTCTGCGGCATTATCTGCTTTTTCTATGCTGGGAAAACGCAAGAGGAAAATTAGACATTCAGATAGTAAGGTTTCTGTTCCACCTACTGCTACGCAGGTTGCCCTCCCTTATAAGTCTGAGGAGGAGGATACGTCGGTAGACTCTGAGGGTGAAATCTTAGATTCGGACAGTATTATTCCTTTATCTGATACTAAAGAAGTAAACTTCAGACTTAAACTTGAACACCTTTGTTACTGTTAAAGGAGATATTGGCTACTTTGGACGTTTTTGATATTTCTATCGTTGTCAACCCTAAGAAGTCTAGTAAACTTAATAAACACTATGATGATCCTTCTTCTGTGGAAGTATTTCCTGTTCCAGACCATGTGACAGAGATTATTTCACAGGAATGGGAGAAGCCAGGGATACCTTTCCCCCATCACCCGTCTTTAAAAAGATGTTTCCTGTTGCTGACTCCATTAAAGATTCATGGCGCCCGGTGCCTAAAGTAGAAGGGGCTATTTCTACTCTGGCTAAGAGAACTACGATCCCTATAGAGGATAGCTGCTCCTTTAAGGATCCCATGGACAAAAAACTGGAGGCTTATTTGAAAAAGATGTTTGTTCATCAAGGTCTTCAATGGCAACCTGCAGTTTGTATTGTCACTGTAGCAAGTGTGGCATATTATTGGTGTGACACCTTGTCTTAATCAATTTTAGTAGAGACTCCGTTGGAGGAGATCCAAGATAGGATTAGGGCTCTCAAACTAGCCAATTCCTTTATTTCTGATGCTAACATGCAAGTTATTAGACTGGGAGCCAAGATGTCGAGCTTCACTGTCTTAGCCTGGAGGGCTTTGTGGCTAAAATCTTGGTCAGCGGATGTTCTAAGTCCAAGCTTTTGGCGCTTCCTTACAAGGGTATGACCTTGTTTGGACCTGGTCTGGCAGAAATAATTTCTGATATTACGGGTGGAAAAGAGTCTTTTCTACCACAAGTCAAGAAGAACAGACCTAAAGGACGTCAAAGTAATTGTGAAAGTGAATCTGGAGAAGAGTTCCCTTGTTCCAGCTATACGGGTGGTTTTCTTAGGAACCATAATAGATTCCCTATCCATGAAAAATTTGCTGACAGAGGTCAGAAAATCCAAGATTATTTCCTCTTGCCTCTCTTCAGTCTAGCTCAATGTATGGAGGTTATTGGTCTGATGGTCGCTCCTATGGACATCATTCCTTTTGCTCAATTCCATTTGAGAGCTCTGCAGTTATGCATGCTCAGACAGTGGAACAGAGACCATTCGGATCTGTCTCAGAAGATAGATCTAGACCAGTCGACAAGAGACTCTCCCGTGGTGGCTTGCTCAGGAGCATCTGTCTCAGAGCACATGCTTCCGGAGACCTTCCTGGGTGATTGTGACCACGGACGCCAGCCTGCTAGGCTGGGGAGCAGTCTGGAACTAGTTAAAGGCGCTGGAACTATGGACTTGGGAGGAGTCTGCTCTCCCAATAAACATCTTGGAGTTGAGAGCAATTTACAATGCTCTGATGGCTTGGCCTCAATTGTCTTTAGCCCGGTTTATTAGGTTTCAGTCGGACAACATCACCTCAGTGGCTTGCATCAACCACCAGGGAGGAACTCTGAGTTCCTTAGCCATGAAGGAGGTGGCACAGATTATTCAGTAGGCAGAAGCTCACAATTGTTGTGTATCTGCTGTCCACATTCCTGGAGTGGACAACTGGGAAGTGGATTTCCTGAGCAGACAGACATTTCATCCCGGGGAGTAGGCTCTTCATCCGGAGGTGTTCTCCAGGTTAACCCTCAAATGGGGGGGGTACCGGAGTTGGATCTGATGGCGCCTCAGCAGAACAACAAGCTTCCAAGGTAAGGTTCAAGGTCCAGAGATCCTCGGGCCGCTCTGATAGATACTCGGTTAAGCATACCGGTTTCCTCAGTTTGCGCTCCTTCCACGAGTTATCGCTCGTATCAAACGAAAAAGCATTGGTAATTCTAATAGATCCCGCATGGCCTCGTAGGATCTGGTATGCAGACCTAGTGAAGATTTCATCTCGGCCTCCTTGGAGGTTGCCTCTGAGGAAGGACCTTCTAACTCAGGGTCCATTCCTCCATTCAAATCTAGTTTCTCTGAAGCTCACTGCTTGGAGATTGAACGCTTAGTTCTGTCTAAGTGTGGATTTTCTGAGTCGGTCATTGAGACCATGATCCAGGCTCACAAGCCTGTTACTCGAAAAATTTACCATAAGATATAGCGTAAATACCTTTATTGGTGTGAATCTAAGGGCTACTCTTGGAGTAGGGTCAGTATTCCTAGAATTTTGTCTTTTCTCCAGGAAGGTCTGGAGAAAGGGTTGTCAGTCAGTTCTCTGAAAGGTAAGATTTCTGCATTATCTATTTTGTTACACAAGCGTCTGCCGGATGTGCCAGATGTTCAATATTTTTGTCAGGCCCTGGTCAGAATCAGGCCTGTGTTTAAACCTGTTGCTCCTCCTTGGAGCCTTAATCTTGTTTTTAAAGTTTTGCAGCAGGCTCCTTTTGAGCCTGTGCATTCCATAGATGTTAAGTTGCTCTCTTGGAAGGTTTTGTTTCTTATTGCTATCTCTTCTGCTCTGAGAGTTTCGGAACTCTCGGCTTTGCAGTGTGGTACGCCTTACCTTCTCTTTCATGCGGATAAGGCAGTTTCTCATACTAAATTGGGGTTTCATTCTAAAGTGGTTTCAGATAGAAATATTAATCAGGAAATTGTTGTTCCTTTTCTCTGTCCCAATCCTTTTTATAAAGAACGTCTGTTGCACAACTTGGATGTTGTGCGTGCTCTAAAATTCTACTTACAGATGACTAAGGATTTTTGCCAGTCTTCTGCCCTGTTTGTTTCTCAGGAAAGCGTAAGGGGCAGAAGGCTACTTCTATTTCTCTTTCCCTCTGGTTGAGAAGTATGATTCGTTTTGCTTATGCGACTGTTGGACAGCAGCCTCCTGAGATAATTACAGCTCATTCCACTAAGGCTGTCTCCTCTTCTTGGGCTTTCAAAAATGAAGCTTCTGTGGAACAGATTTGCAAGGCTGCAACTTGGTCCTCTCTGCATACTTTTTCCAAATTTTACAAATTTGATACTTTTGCCTCGGCTGAGGCTTCTTTTGAGAGAAAGGTTAAGTGTGGTGCCTTCAGGTTAGGGCTGCCTGTCTTGTTCTCCCTCCCTGTACATTCTGTGTCCTCTAGCTTGGGTATTGGTTCCTACTAGTAATTAAATGACGTTGTGGACTCTCCATATCTTAGGAAAGAAAACAAAATTTATGCTTACCTGATACGAAAATTCCGTATATGGAGAGTCCACGACCCCACCCTTTATTAAGACAGTTCTTTTTTCCTTAACCTCAGGCACCTCTACACCTTTGTGTTATTTCTTTTCCATTTCCCTTTGGTCGAATGACTGGGGATTATGGGTAGGGGAGTGACACTTAACAGCTTTGCTGTGGTGCTCTTTGTCTCCTCCTGCTGGCCAGGAGTGATATTCCCACTAGTAATTGAATGACGTTGTGGACTCTTCATATCCGGAAAGAAAGAAATTTATGAGGTAAGCATACTTTTTTTTTATTTTTAAATTGGTGCACAGTGACCCATTTGAAAAAATTAAGATAAAGATAGAAATAGTCTAATACTTTTGAGCCATAGTTAATGACATTAAAATTCATCCATAAAACATTTCCTATTACACATTTCAATATTACATTAATACATTGTTCCTTTCTGTAGTATTAGTATGTACAAACTATATCACTGAGCTAAAAGAGCACAAATGTAGAGACTCAAGGTGCTGGTTAAAAGGCAAGGTAAAAACCCAACTTTATTCACAAAATCGATAAAAAAAGAATAGCATACAAAATACATGAAGGATGCTTAGGCAGACATGGACAAACAGACAGAAGTGTGTCTGATGTGTTTTGTGCCCCCTACAGGCGCTTAATCATAGATCAATCTATATATCTCTGAGCTCTATGGGGTTTTTTTTGTATACAAAAATAAAAATTTGTATAGATGTGTGTACAATGCATTAAACTTGAAAAGAGGAGAACTTGAACAGGTTAGAATACATTTGTGGATGTCAATATCCCAGTTCAGCTTTACTTATGTTCTAATACTTCCATTACTATATATTATGAGCACTGATGAACTCTGAGAAGCATTAATGAACCTCCCAAACTTCAACTGCACTCATTACGAGGGAGGTTCTATCAGTAAAGAAGCGGGAGGTTATATATACTTCCTTCCATATACTGTATATATGGAAGAGGAAAGAAATTGTAAAAAGTTATACATGAGGAAGTAAGTAGATTGTAAAGGAGAAAAAAATAATACACTAAAGCAAGATAATGCTGCCTTAGTGCCAGGTCTGGAGCACAGCAGGATGATCTTTGATGTTGGAAAGTGATGATTATAACATCTAACTTTTTTTTTTAGTTTTTTTAAAAAAAAAGACTTTATTGCAGGCTATGGAGCATCACCTTGCCACAGGCCTAAAATGCACTTATGTTCCACTTTTCCAACTCACAAATAGTGGTATCTTTCACGTTGCAAATGATCTGTAACCTATTTTAACTATTCAGCTTTTGCGTGAACTGCCAAGGATTTCCAATGCACTATTTCACATATTCAGCCAATTAAAATTATCTTTCAGTTTCAGCAGTCCATGGAACGAAAACAAAACATTAAAAAAAAAAAAAAAAATTAAAGTGTGGCATGCGTGGTTTGCATGCAGATATTAGAAGGTTCCCTGCAACACAAATCATTTCTTCCTTTGGGTATAAAAAAAAGCAATAAACCATTACCCAGCAAAACCCATTTTTCCTGCAAACACACTAAACTAAAAAATGTTTGCTGTGATCTTATGCAAGGCTTAAAATTACTCTTGTTATTCTCTTATGAGTACCTCATAAATTAAAATAGGATGCATTGAAATGTGACTATTTAGCAGATATAAACACTGCTAACAGATTTTATAGGCATGGTTTACACATAGCAAAACTGACTAGTGAAAACAGATCCAATTGCGAAAACAAAACGGTAAGGGCCAGATTACGAGTGGAGTGCTAACGTTTGCACGCAAGCAATAAGTGGTTTATCACGGGTGTTTGCACTTGTCGTGCTTTCCGCTGGTATTGCAGCACAATCGCGATTTACGCTAGAATGGTTACTGGTTAACTCTTTCGCAAAGCAAAAAAGTTGCACAAAGCATTAAAATAGATTACAAAGTACAGTTACACTCATAACACCATATAATAAAAAATATTAAAATAAAATATTGCACACAAATGTTATAAGGGCTCAAAGATATGACATCTCAGGCAGAAAGGGCTTTAACTTTGAGATACATACATATACATTTCTACTTTACACAAATACATATTGGTACATATATAGTTAAATATGTACTCCCAGACATATGTACACATATAAACACATACATATTGGAGCCCTTTGCAGTTAAGTAGATGAAAACATGTAAAAACATTTTTGTGCAATATTCATATTTCATAAAGTATTAAACTGTGTACTGTAAATATTTGACATTCCAATGTTCTACACATAGCAGAATATATTCTATGTATTTAAAAATAGATATTCCAATATATATACCTATATATAATCGTGTGTGTGTGTGTGTGTATGTATATATATATATATATATATATATATATATATATATATATATATATATATATATATATATATATATATATATATATATATATATATATATATAGCAAAGATTTTTTTTTATTGCAGTCAGCGGTTTGTAGTTATAAAAATCACAGTCTTTATTTAAACAAGATTAAAAGTTGAAACACTCCAGAGATCACACAGGTACATCACAGCAATGGGTCCGCTTACATGTTTCGGCCTTATATATATATACATATATATATATATATGTGTGTGTGTGTGGCAAAAACTTGCACTCACTGGACTTTTTTAACACCAAACATTTAATGTGACGTTTCGGAGATAGAGTATCCCCTTCCTCAGACCTGAGGAAGGGGATACTCTATCTCCGAAACGTCACATTAAATGTTTGGTGTTAAAAAAAAGTCCAGTGAGTGCACGTTTTTGCCACATATATCTATTATCTACTAGCACCCTGGCTGCTGAAGTTTGAAGTGAGAGTGCTCATCTTGGCTATATATATATATATAGTCCAGATAGAGGACAGCACAATCTTACGCCAATTTGACTGCCAAGGTGCACTGCAAGCCAATTTGTATCATCTCCAAGAACACAGGCACTCACTGGTCTTTATAAAAGGTAATCCTTTATTTAATCCATTAAAACGATAATAATACCATGACGTTTCGGCACAACATTGTGCCTTTATCAAATGTATCAAAATATTAAAAGCTTCATACCAAACTTACCCCAAGTCACCACTTAAATACTGCTGGAGTATAGCACCTGCCGTCAACTCATCGTGTGTAAAGTCGGCGTCTGACGTCATCAGGGAGCGCTAGACTGTGCGCCCTGTGAGATCGTGATGCCGATGTTGTCATAGCAACATGTAAACTATACACGGTTACCCGGCGGCTATGCAATAAACCAACAGCTATATTTGCTAATCAAGTGTGTCGCCGATTACATGTGTTAGAGGAGATCCCCATACCTATAGCAATGGGACAAAATGCCGCTGATCCCCAAACTATTGGATAAAGAACAATATCTGTATCGGCGCAACGCTCCCAGCAAATGATACTAAAAACTGTGCATAAAAAACAAAATGTGTTTAAAAAGGTGCATCTATATAACATTTTATCTATATCATAGTAAGTGAAAAATATTACAATAGCTTTTAGTGTCATAGAGACAAAAAACTACCTACATTTACATGTAGTATGAACTATTAGCTGACAGTCATGCCCACTAGTATTATGGTAGAAACATAGGAACAATATGTGAGAGATAATTATATGTCCATTTACTGAAACCCATATGCTACATCAGATTAGATCTGTGTACTCAGATTATGTAACCAGGACAGAATTTATCTAGTAGAAGGGACTAAAGTCCAGCGATGTATTGAGGCCATATGGAGCGATGGTATTTAACCTGTAGATCCACTTGGTTTCACATTGTAGTAACAGGTTCCCCCTGTCACCTCCCCTTGGGAGTGGGGGTATATGATCTATAAGCATTGTGCGTTAACTGGAAACCGCATGCTTATATTGGATGCAATGCCTGGCTACTGGTTGTTCTGATTCTCCAGTACGTAGGGCCTCCCGTATTGCACACCGGTGATTTGCCATACGTTCGCGGAAGGTTGTTACTGTTTTGCCGATATATACCCTGGAACATGGGCAAATGATCATGTATACTACATATATGCTGGTGCAGGTGAGGCGATGTCTGATGTCGAATCTTCTGTTGCTATGAGGATGTTGGAATGAGTTGCCCCGAAGCATACCATTGCAGGTCACACATCCAGAGCAGGGACAACAGCCCATTTTCGTGGGTTTAAGCCAAGTATCCTTTTTGTAGTTCCTTATTGGATCTGACTTAACCAATATATCCCTTAGATTATTTGCTCTACGGTATGCTATTCTGGGGGCAGTCACCCTCCCAAAAGGTAGTGTGGGATCACTGCCTACCACAGGCCAATGTTTCCGAACCGCATCAGCAAGGTGTCTCGAATCTGATGTGTATGTAGTTACCATATTGATCCGATTAGGGTCTGATTTAGTTGTCCCTTGTCTATTTTCCAGATTGGTGGGATCCATAAGATCATTACGTGCCTTCTTGACCATATCCCTGGTGTAGCCTCTCTCCACTAGTTTCATGTCCATTTCCTCTAGTTGTTGGTGTAGCATAGGCGTCTCGCTATTGTTCCTAATGACACGAGTGAGTTGGGAGGTGACAATCCCTTTCTTTTGGGGATCAGCGGCATTTTGTCCCATTGCTATAAGTATGGGGATCTCCGCTAACACATGTAATCGGCGACACACTCGATTAGCAAATATAGCTGTTGGTTTATTGCATAGCCGCCGGGTAACCGTGTATAGTTTACATGTTGCTATGACAACATCGGCATCACGATCTCACAGGGCACACAGTCTAGCGCTCCCTGATGACGTCAGACGCCGACTTTACACACGATGAGTTGACGGCAGGTGCTATACTCCAGCAGTATTTAAGTGGTGACTTGGGGTAAGTTTGGTATGAAGCTTTTAATATTTTGATACATTTGATAAAGGCACAATGTTGTGCCGAAACGTCATGGTATTATTATCGTTTTAACGGATTGAATAAAGGATTACCTTTTATAAAGACCAGTGAGTGCCTGTGTTCTTGGAGATGAGATATATATATATATATATATATATATATATATATATATATATATATATATATATATATATATATATATATATATATATACACACACACATACATACACATACACACACACTATATATACGATCACTGGATGTTACCCACTGCTGGCAGCCGTAAATCCTGGGA
This sequence comes from Bombina bombina, assembly GCF_027579735.1. Classification (NCBI taxonomy): domain Eukaryota; kingdom Metazoa; phylum Chordata; class Amphibia; order Anura; family Bombinatoridae; genus Bombina; species Bombina bombina. The sequence continues at coordinate 267,092 of NW_026511666.1, forward strand.
TATCCAAAAAAGCAGGCAGACACAGGATTTCCTCAATCGCCTTTATTCAGCAAGGAAAGGCTAATTTCCAAACGTTTCGGCTCTCGCAGGAGCCTTTCTCAATGGAAGCCAAACTTGTCTGTGTTTATAAGTTTACATACCCTGGCAGAATTTATGATTTCTTGGCCATTTTTCAGAGAATATGAATAATACAACAACTTTTCTTTCACTCATGGTTAGTGTTTGGTGGAAGCCATTTATTATCAATCAACTGTGTTGTGTTTACTCTCTTTAAATCATAATGACAACAGAAACTACGCAAATGACCCTGATCAAAAGTTTACATACTCTGGTGATTTTGGCCTGATAACATGCACACAAGTTGACACAAAGGGGTTTGAATGGCTACTAAAGGTAACCATCCTCACCTGTGATCTGTTTGCTTGTAATTAGTGTGTGTGTGTATATAAAAGGTCAATGAGTTAATGGACTCCTGACAGACCCTTGCATCTTTCATCCAGTGCTGCACTGACGTTTCTGGATTCTGAGTCATGGGGAAAGCAAAAGAATTGTCAAAGGATCTGTGGGGAAAAAGGTAGTTGAACTGTATAAAACAGGAAAGGGATATAAAAATTATATCCAAGGAATTGAGAATGCAAATCAGCAGTGTTCAAACTCTAATCAAGAAGTGGAAAATGAGGCGTTCTGTTTGATAACATACTGCATTCATCTTGCCATTAATTGACCAAATTTCCTGTGCCTTAGTAGCTCACACATCCCCAAAACATCAGCTATCCACCTCCCGTGTTTCACAGTAGGAATGGTGTACCTTTCATCATAAGCCTTGTTGATTCCTCTCCAAATGTAGCGTTTATGGTTGTGGCCAAAAAGTTCAATTTTGGTCTCATCACTCCAAATGACTTTTTGCCAGAAGGTTTGAGGCTAGTCTCTGTTCTATTTGGCGTATTGTAAGCGGGATACTTTGTGGCATTTGCATAGTAATGGCTTTCTTCTGGCGACTCGACCATGCAGCCCATTTTTCTTCAAGTGCCTCCTTATTGTGCATCTTGAAACAGCCACACCACATGTCCTGTATTTCACCTGAAGTTATTTGTGGGTTTGTCTTTGCATCCCGAACAATTTTCCTGGCAGTTGTGGCTGAAATTTTAGTTGGTGTTGGGGGCAGACTATCTCTTTTTTCGGAGGCCTGGATAAGAGATGTTCAGGATCCTTGGATTTTGGAAGTCATAGCCCAGGGCTACAGGATAGGATGCAAGACTCATCCGCCCAGAGGCAGAGTCCTCCTGTCAAACCTATCTCCCAGACCAGAGAAGAGACACGCCTTCCTAGGTTGCGTGACGGATCTCTCCTCTCTCGGAGTTATCCTCCCAGTCCCTCTAGCAGAAAGAGGTCTGGGGTATTATTCAAACCTTTTTGTGGTTCCAAAGAAGGAGGGCAAGTTTCGCCCAATTCTGGACCTAAAGTGCCTAAACAAGTTTCTGTCAGTCCCATCCTTCAAAATGGAGACGATCAGATTGATTCTACCCCTAGTTCAAGAGGGATAATTTATGTTCCATCCCAGACCTCTCAGACCTCTTCAGTTATGCATGTTGAGATAGCGGAACGGCGATCACTCAGACCTATCCCAACAGATTTATCTTGACAGCCAAGTGAGGGAATCCCTCTCTGGGTGGACCCGCCTGGGAAAGCTGTCCCAGGGGACATCCTTCTTGAGACCATTCTGGGAAATTGTGTCCACGGACGCAAGTCTATCAGGATGGGGTGCTGTTTGGGGTGACAGAAGGGCACAGGGCAGGTGGACTCGAGAGGAGTCCCGATTCATCAGATTCCAGTCGGACAACATTACCTCAGTGGCCTACATAAACCATCGGGGGGGGAGGGACGAGAAGCTCCCTATCCATGAGGGAAGTATCTTGGATTCTGGAATGGGCAGAGACCCGCATTTTCTAAGCAGACAATCGTTTCATCCGGGGGAATGGTCTCTCTATCCCAAGGGGTTTGCGGAGATCTGCATCAGATGGAGGACGCCGGAGATAGACCTCATGGCGTCAAGACTCAACTTCAAGCTACCCAGATACGGGTTGTGGTCCAGGGACCCCCAAGCAGAGCTGATAGACGCCTTGGGAGTTTAACCTAATTTACATTTTCCCTCTGTTGCCACTCCTTCCTCGAGTGGTGGCCTGCATCAAACAGGAGCAAGCTTCGACCATTCTGATTGCTCCGTGTGGCCACAGAGGAAGTGGTTTGCGGATCTGGTGGGGATGTCATCATCTCCTCCTTGAAGGTTACCATATCGCAGAGGTCTGCTGGTTCAGGGTCCTTTTCTTCACCAAAATCTCGATTCTCTGAGGCTAACTGCATGGAGATTGAACGCCTAGTCTTGGCCAAGAGAGGCTTTTCTGAGAGTAATTGATACTCTCATATAGGCCAGGAAACCGGTTAATCGGCGCATCTATCATAAGGTGCGGAGGACCTACTTATCCTGGTGTGAGGATGTCCCTTGCATAAAGTTAGGGTATTAAAGATTCTGGCTTTTCTCCAGGATGGTCTGGACAAAGGTTCGTCGCCAGTTCCTTAAAGGGACAGATTTCAGCTCTATCTGTGCTTTTACACAAGAAGATTGCGGATCTTCCTGATGTTCAGTCCTTTGTTCAGGCTCTGATTAGAATCAGGACCTGTCCTTGGAGCTGAAACTTGGTTCTTAAGATTTTGCAGAGGGCTCTGTTTGAGCCTATGCATTCGCTTGACATTAAGATTCTTTCCTGGAAAGTTCTATTCCTACTGGCTATCGCATCACCTCGCAGAGTCTCCGAGTTAGCGGCTTTGCAATATGAGCCACCTTATTTGGTTTTTCACTCTGATAAGGCTGTTCTTGGCACTGGATTGGGGTTTCTCCCTAAGATTGTGTCGAATCATAATATCAATCAGGAAATAGTAGTTCATTCCTTGTGTCCTAACCCCCCTTCATCTCAGGAAAGGTTTCTTCATAACTTTAATGTGGTTCGGGCATTGAAGTTTTATCTTCAGGCCAAGAAGGACTTCAGTCAGACTTCTTTATTTGTGGTGTATTCAGGGAAGCACAGGGGGCAGAGGGCCTCTTCCACTTCACTGTCTTTTTGGTTGAGGAGCATTATCCGTTTGGCCTATGAGACAGTGGGACATAAGCCTCCTTTGAGGATTACGGCTCACTCAACTAGGGCTTTGGCCTCATCTTGGGCCTTTAAGAACGAGGCTTCTATGGAGCAGGTTTGTAAGGCGGCTACTTGGTCCTCCTTACATACTTTTACAAAGTTTTACAAGTTTGATGTTTTTGCTTCTGCGGAAGCAGCTTTTGGAAGAAAGCAGGCTGTGGTGCCCTCAGTTTAGGCTCTGCCTCCTTTTATCCTCCCGTTTTTTTTCATTCAGTGTCCTCTTGAGCTTGGGTATATTTCATGGTGTTTCTCTCATAAATTCTCTTGGCATTCTTTTAGGATTCCTATAATTTTACAGTTTCTTCAGGATGGTTTGGATAAAGGTTTGTCTGCAAGTACCTTGAAGGGACAAATCTCTGCTCTTTCTGTTTTATTTCATAGAAAGATTGTTAAACTTCCTGATATTCACTGTTTTGTTCAGCCTTTGGTTCATATCAAGCCTGTTGTTAAATCAATCTCTCCTCCTTGGAGTCTTAATTTGGTTTTGAAGGCTTTGCAGGCTCCTCCTTTTGAGCCTATGCATTCTTTGGATATTAAACTACTTTCTTGGAAAGTGTTTTTTCTTTTGGCTATCTCTTCAGCTAGAAGAGTTTCTGAATTGTCTGCTCTCTTGTGAGTCTCCGTTTCTGATTTTCCATCAGTATAAGGCTGTTTTGCGGACTTCGTTTAAATTTCTTCCTAAGGTTGTGAATTCTAACAACATTAGTAGGGAAATTGTTGTTCCTTCCTTAGGTCCTAATCCCAAGAATACTCTTGAAAGATCTTTACATTCTTTGGATGCGGTAAGGGCTTTGAAATACTATGTTTAGGCTACTAAGGATTTCAGGAAGACTTCTAGTTTATTTGTTTTTTTCTGGTTCTAGGAAAGGTCAGAAAGCCTCTGCCATTTCTTTGGCATCTTGGTTAAAGCTTTTGATTCACAAGGCTTATTTGGAGGTGGGACAGTCTCTGCCTCAGAGAATTACAGCTCATTCTACTAGATCAGTCGCCAGGCTTTTAAGAATGAAGCTTCGGTTGATCAGATTTGCAAAACAGCAACTTGGTCATCTTTGCATACATTTACTAAATTTTACCATTTTGATTTGTTTTTCTTCTCCTGAAGCAGTCTTTGGTAGAAAAAGTTCTTCAGGCAGCTGTCTCAGTTTGATTCTTCTGCTTATGATTTAAGTTTTTTTCCTGAAATTTATGAGACTTATTTTTTTGTGGATTTATTTTATTAGCGCAAATAGCTGTTTTTATTTTATCCCTCCCTTTCTAGTGGCTCTTCTGTGGCCTTCAACATCTTGGGTATTTCTATCCCATACGTTACTAGCTCATGGACTCTTATGTAAGAACTTACCTGATAAATTCATTTCTTTCACATTGGCAAGAGTCCATGAGGCCCACCCTTTTTTTTGGTGGTTATAATTTTTGTATAAAAGCACAATTTTATTTCCACTTCCTCTATATGTATGCTTTTTTACACATTTTATCACCCCACTACTTGGCTATTCGTTAAACTGAATTGTGTGTGTGGCGAGGGGTGTATTTATAGGCATTTTGAGGTTTGGGAAACTTTGCCCCTCCTGTTATGATTGTATATCCCATATGTCACTAGCTCATGGACTCTTGTCAATATGAAAGAAATGAGTTTATCAGGTAAGTTCTTACATAAATTATGTTTTTCCTATGGGACTTCAGCCATAACTACCATCAGGTGTCATTAGGACTTGCCCTTAGCCTCCCCCTGAGGGATACAGTATTCCCTACTGCAATACTCTGCGGAACCCTATGCCTACACTGGATGGGCTCTCTAATGGATAGTACTGCAGCTGTATTGACAAGGATTTGACATGCCTGGTAAGCCAGTGGAGGGGTGCTGCTTATGGTAAGTGACTTTACACAGCACAGACACAACCCAGAGGCTATTTGTAGGTAGTTTGACACAGGTACCGCATAGCCAGAAGATTTAGCTTGTTCTCCTCATGAGAGGCATAGCCAGGTAATAATGTCCTTTGCAGCCCTCTGGCAGCTCTGGGGAAATATTTATGGCACTTTTTAAAAATAGGTCCCTGGCCCTTTAAGAAAACCGCTAACTGTTCCGTTCAGTTAGCTGACCAATAGAGGAAACTCTAGTTATGCAGGGGAGCATGTTTTTAAGGGAAATGTATTTGTTTGCTGTACATTATATAATTTTATTGCACTAAAAATGGCTTTGAACCTTCTCTAAGGTACTGGCATTTCTCCCAGTGGTAGCCCTGCCCCTCAGCTTCCTATTCCTTCAGTAACTGTTACTAGGCAGAAACTACCTCAGAAAATTATAGGGCAGTAATTTCTAAAGTTTTTAATGTGTAATCCATTTCTCTAAGCACTGGTGCTGCCAGGGAGTTACTTGGGGTAGAGTTCGAACCCTCGTGGCATATTATGCAGTTTCAAAATAAGTGTCAAATGCTGGGCTTGAAATTATCAGTGGTCCTGGGCGACTTAGAAATTGCAGCAGACTATTTAGAAATTTGGCTTTTTCTTATCTTAAGTTAAGCTTAGTGTAGATTTTTTTCTCTACCAATTGTGGTGTTTATGTCTGTGTTTATACATACTCTGCCATTACACACTATGGAACAAAATAATTATGTCCTCACTTATATAAATGTTAGCACATTAGATGAATCAATTGCTGATAACCCTCCCTGTACATACGTTACATGTGTTTTACAAGCTTGTTCCAATATGTCAGGTTAATACACTGTCGGAGCTATTTACCTCAAATTGAACATGCAATTCAGCCACAGCCTTTTTACTTCCTCTAAGGAATTATGTACTATTTTGCTCAGGAGCTACTCACTTTACTCCAGAGTATAAGAATAGCTATGGCAGCATATTTTGTGGCTATTATTTTTGCATTTTATACTCTCTTCTGATAAACTAAGGGTTCAGATTTGATAACATCCTCTATGCAGGTGTTTCTGCAAAGACCTTTAGACAGCTGTACACCTCAGCACATTCTTATGGTATCTACAGCGTACCCAATGTACTATAATATGTGCAATTATATATTGTACTAAACATAATGACATATTATACCATTATCATTTATTATAACTACCTATGCTATTAATACTTCTACTCCCATCATTGTCATGGGATGTAAACAGCTTTTTTATACTGTTGTACATGTTAATCTATTTGGAAAATTATTTGCAGTAATGTACTTCATGTATGGTTATGCACACTAGTATTATATGCAAATCTCTAGAAACTGTTTATCTGATCAGCAATGCACACAATGATTTTTACATAGGCAGAACTTCTGTTTCTGTATATATGCAAGACATATGTTCTCTGCTATTAGTGTATACACTCCTATAATATACACTCCTCTAGGTATATACCTTTCATGCATATTACTCTGCATTTTTCATTCCAAATGCAGTTGTGCAGGATTATCTGTATTTTAGTACAATAGTGGAGATCCTTTAGAGATTAATCTAGTGGTATCTCTTTTTATACCTATGTTATGTGTAATTTATATCTAGGCACAAAAGTTCTATCATGCAGATACTGAACATTGATCATAAATATTTTCATTAACTGTGTAGATCTTTTAGAGAGAACATCTATTGGTATCTCTTTTTATACCCATTGTATGGGTAATTTATATTTATGAAAAGTTCAAAGAAAAAAGAATGGGCTTTAGAGTTCCTGGATCTATAGCACATTATCCCAAAATGAGCTGTCAGATAAATAAATAGCTGTGTGCTGTACTGCTCCAATGTTGCTCTTACGTACACCTTCCAATATTCACAGTCCCATAAACTTATTTCATAAGCAAATGCAAAAGTCAGTATGAATAATCCAAAACAAACTTACCAGGGAGCAGAGACCTTGTTTTCAGACCAATGGATCTCTTTCACCGAGCTTGTCGGCGTCTCTCACCCCCTATGGCAGGTAATCCCCTCAGCTGTGTTCCCGGACGAAGCGGATGACGTCACCAATGGGAGCTGGACACTCAGGTTGTATGGAGCTGTAGTGGCAGCTGTATCCACAGCTAAGATAATCCTTGGAGCCAAACCTACTGGTGTAGGCAATGTAGAAGAAGGAAAAAGAAAACAGTTTGCTCAAAAATAAAAACTTCAATTTATTAATGCAGCTTAAAATTCCAGGAGGAAACAAATAGTGGAATGAGTGTAGCACCACCGGCTTACGCGTTTCGGCTGGACGCCGTAATCATAGCCATAAGGTGCTACGCTGTACACACAGCTTAAAAGGTAATTGCTACTTGCTATTGGTTAAGAACAATAAAGTACGCCCATAACACAGGTAACGCTATGGCCTAATTTATGACACTTGAAAGACAAGGGTTCACAAATATCCCTAGTATAACGATTGAATATGCAGTTTTATCTTGCAGAGCACAATTACAATGTACATTGTTGATCACAAATGTAGATACAATAAATGCTTGACCTAACAAACATGGAAACATGATTTAAATATAAGGCATATTAGAAACTTTACTTACGGCATAGAAACTTTACTTACGGCATAATAATACATGCCAACAAGATAATAAACAATTGATAAATTCACTAAGCTATAAAGAAAACCATGTGCTAGCCTACAAAAATAAACATGGAAAAGCATATGTTTGTTAGTAATAAATGGGGGTTGGGGACTATATACAAGGGAAATCATTCCCAAAAATTTATGAGATCATATCTCGAATTTAAGCATGATGGGATCCTGGTCCCCAAGCGAAAAAAACAATACATTTCTCTTTTTGCCAGTAAATGATCAAGATCACCTCCTCTGATAGGGGTCCTTACTTTCTGTACTGCACACTATTTGAGAGTATTGAGTGTACTGCTATGATGGATAGCAATATGTTGTACAAGTGGGGTAGTAGATTTTCCATTTGTGATGGTAGAGAAATGCTCCCTCATACGGGAATTAATGTCTCTACTAGTGAGACCCACATACTGTACCTTGCACTGAATGCAAGTCATAAGGTAGATCACACCAATAGCAGTACATTTAAGGCATGGTTTAATGTCAAAAACCTCCCCTGTGACTTCAGATTTAAAATTAGTAGTAACCTGTACGAAGTCACAGGGTTTACATTTTTGATGTCCACACTTGAACATGCTTAGATGACGTAGCCATGAGATAGATGCTTCAGTGGTTTGTCTCAATTGGGTAGGTGAAAGAATAGACGCAAGTGTACAACACTTTCTATATGAACACCTTATGCCCTTAGAAACAGCTGATTGCAATGCATCAGCAGCAGCTAGAATAGAAAAATGTTTTTTTTACGATATTACAGATGTCAGAATACTGGGCACTGTATGTAGTTATAAAGTTAGTACCCTCGAATCTATCCCTTCCTGCACTTTTTCTGTCTTTGAGAAAAGTTTCTCTTGATTCAGTCTGAACGCTTTTTTTGGCCCTTTTGATATCTTTTAAGAGATAACCCCTTTCTTTAAGTCTGTGCTCCAAAATTATTGCCTCAGCTTCGAAGTCATTTTGCTCACTACAATTTCTCCTGATCCTGGTATATTGACCCTTAGCCACCACAAATGAAATATGCCTAGGGTGGCAACTAGAATCATGTAACATGTTCCCAGAAATGGGCTTTCTATGTACCCCAGGGATGATTCTACCATTTTCTTCCCCTGTAAGTAACAGATCTAAATAGTTGATCTTATAGGCATTGTATTCATGGGTAAACTTTAGGCCTAGTTTATTATTGTTTAGATATTTAACAAAATTGGGTGTCATCTATGGGACCTGTCCAAATCAACAACAGATCATCTATAAACCGTTTATAAAAATTTATGCTGGACTTGTAAGGGTTTCCATCTCCAAAGATGTGCACCATCTCCCACCAACCTAAATACAAGTTGGCGTAGGAAGGGGCAAATTTTGCCCCCCATCGCCGTACCACATCTCTGGAGATAGAAACGATCCTCGAACCTGAAGATATTGTGAGTGAGCAAAAATTGTACTATCCTAATAACATATCCTTGAAAATCAGCCGTATAATTAGTAAAATTATACAAGAAAAATTAAATCGCTTTTACACCCTCCGAGTGTGGAATAGAGGAATACAATGCTACAGCATCTATAGTGAGCCATATTGACCCTTTTTCCCATGCCACTTGACTAAATTCAAAACATGTTTAGTGTCCTGAATAAAGGAGGGTAGGGAGCAAACCAGAGGCTGTAGAATTGAATCCAGCCACTGTGAAATATGTTCAAGCAATGAGTCCACTCCACTGACTATGGGTCTGCTCTGGTCATTCGTAAGGGACTTGTGGACCTTTGGAAGATGGTGGAACCACGGTAGCGTGGGAAATTTATCATCTAAATAATCAGCAGTTTTCTGATCCAGAAAACCATGTTCAACACCATTGTCCAAAATGTCCACAAGTTACCTTCTGTACTTTAACGTGGAATCCCTGGGTAGTACCTCATAATCATTGGGATTACAAAGCTGTCTCAAGGCTTCAGAAACATGACGACTCCTATCCATAACCACGACAGACCCGCCCTTGTCTGCCTGGCATATGACCAAAGTTTTATTAGTTTCTAAAGACTTTAATGCTTCTCTGCATACATGACAAATTATGTTTAGTAAGTTTCTTCGAAGCCTTGAGATTTAAAAGATCTCTTTCCACCATTTTATAGAAAGTTTCCAATATACCACCCCTACTATGTATAGGGTAGAATTTAGAGCTACTCCTGAATGAGGTACCCATATTCACTTCCCCTGATTCACCCATGCCTTCTGATTCCAAAAGACTCATGGATATCAGATAACATGTTTCACTAAAATTAAAAAATTCAGGCAGTGACGAATCAGGAGGAGTGATGATATTCTCAGAAGATTCCCCAATATTGAAATGCTTTTTCAGGGTCAAATTCCTAACAAAGCGATTCAAATCAACTAAAGTTTGAAATATATCAAAATCAGTAGTGGGTGCAAACCCTAGTCCAAGACTTAACAAGTATTCTTGATCTTGTGTCAAAACTGTACTGGATAGATTAATTACATTTTTTATTTGTATTTGCTCATTGGGCGACTGCCCCTGAGCTGGTATCTCTCCTATGTGGATTGAGCTGATTGTATGGCTAACATTCTTGGTGTTTTTGTACCCCCCTTCTGGATCCTGTTCTAATGGAAAAACCTTATCAAGATCTGAAACAGTACTGGCAGTTCTAGGGTTAGGCAAGGACCCTGTATCATTATTACCTTGTATACCCGGTATATAGTTACTAGTGCTGCAGTGTTTTTAGGTCTTATTACCATTTCACTAGAGGAAACAACCACTGTGTTAGAAGTTTCAGTGTGTTTCAAAATACCAGGTTTTGGAGTATTTTGGGTATTAGTAGCCCTGGAGTCATCTGATGAATACTCTGTAATATACCATCAAACTTGTATTTAGGTTGGTGGGAGATGGTGCACATCTTTAGATATGGAAAGCCTTACAAGTCCAGCACAATTTTTTATAAACGGTTTATAGATGATCTGTTGTTGATTTGGACAGGTCCCTTAGATTTGATACCCAATTTTGTTAAATATCTAAACAATAATCAACTAGGCCTAAAGGTTACCTATGAATACAATGCCTATAAGATCAACTATTTAGATCTGTTACTTACAGGGGAAGAAAATGGTAGAATCATCACTGGGGTACATAGAAAGCCAATTTCTGGGAACATGTTGTTACATGGTTCTAGTTGCCACCCTAGGCATATTTAATTTGTGGTGGCTAAGGGTCAATATACCAGGATAAGGAGAAATTGTAGTGAGCAAATTGACTTTGAAGCTGAGGCAAACCTAGGAGGTTCATATGCTAATTTCTTAGACCTTGAAGACCACCTCTTTTCAGAATGCATTTTAACAGTTTTTCACCACTATAGAGGGTGTTAGTTCACGTATTTCATATAGATAACACTGTGCTCGTGCACGTGAAGTTATCTGGGAGCAGGCACTGATTGGCTAAACTGCAAGTCTGTCAAAAGAACTGAAATAAAGGGGCAGTTTGCAGGGGCTTAGATACAAGATAATCACAGAGGTTAAAAGTATATTATTATAACTGTGTTGGTTATGCAAAACTGGGGAATGGGCAATAAAGGGATTTTCTTTTGCATGATGTACCGAGTCCACGGATTCATCCTAACTTGTGGGATATTGTCCTTCCTGACAGGAAGTAGCAAAGAGAGCACCACAGCAGAGCTGTCTATATAGCTCCCCCCTTAACTCCACCCCCCAGTCATTCTCTTTGCTGGCTCTAAGCAGGAAGAGTAAAGAGAAGAGGTGTTAAACTGTTTTTATTTCATCTTCAATCAAGAGTTTATTTTTTAAATTGTACCGGTGTTGTACTATTTGCCCTCAGGCAGGACATAGATGAAGATTTCTGCCTGGAGGATGATGATCTTAGCATTTGTAACTAAGGTCCACTGCTGTTCCCATATGAGCTGAGGAGTACAGGAAAACTTCAATGTGAGGAACGGTTCTTGCTATACAGCAATGAGGTATGTTCAGTCATTTTTCTGCAGAGACTGTGTTAACTCAGAAAGGCTGATAGTATACGCATTAGGGGAAGGGGAAGCAGTAATCCTAGTATGAAAGAGGTTTTATTAGCTTGCATAAAGGGCTAAAACTTTTTCTTTCATGTAATTAGCAAGAGTCCATGAGCTAGTGACGTATGGGATATACATTCCTACCAGGAGGGGCAAAGTTTCCCAAACCTCAAAATGCCTACAAATACACCCCTCACCACACCCACAAATCAGTTTTACAAACTTTGCCTCCTATGGAGGTGGTGAAGTAAGTTTGTGCTAGATTCTACGTTGATATGCGCTCCGCAGCAGGTTGGAGCCCGGTTTTCCTCTCAGCGTGCAGTGAATGTCAGAGGGATGTGAGGAGAGTATTGCCTATTTGAATTCAATGATCTCCTTCTACGGGGTCTATTTCATAGGTTCTCTGTTATCGGTCGTAGAGATTCATCTCTTACCTCCCTTTTCAGATCGACGATATACTCTTATATATATACCATTACCTCTGCTGATTTTCGTTTCAGTACTGGTTTGGCTTTCTACATCATGTAGATGAGTGTCCTGGGGTAAGTAAGTCTTATTTTCTGTGACACTCTAAGCTATGGTTGTGCACTTTTTTATAAAGTTCTAAATATATGTATTCAAACATTTATTTGCCTTGACTCAGGATGTTCAACATTCCTTATTTCAGACAGTCAGTTTCATATTTGGGATAATGCATTTGAATCAATGATTTTTTTCTTACCTTAAAATTTGACTTTTTCCCTGTGGGCTGTTAGGCTCGCGGGGGCTGAAAATGCTTCATTTTATTGCGTCATTTTTGGAGCTGACTTTTTTGGCGCAAATTTTTTTTCTGTTTCCGGCGTCATACGTGTCGCCGGAAGTTGCGTCATTTTTTACGTTCTTTTGCGCCAAAAGTGTTGGCGTTCCGGATGTGGCGTCATTTTTGGCGCCAAAAGCATTTAGGCACCAAATAATGTGGGCGTCTTATTTGGCGCTAAAAAAATATGGGCGTCACTTTTGTCTCCACATTATTTAAGTCTCATTATTTATTGCTTCTGGTTGCTAGAAGCTTGTTCACTGGCATTTTTTCCCATTCCTGAAACTGTCATTTAAGGAATTTGATCAATTTTGCTTTATATGTTGTTTTTCTATTACATATTGCAAGATGTCCCACGTTGCAACTGAGTCAGAAGATACTTCTGGAAAATCGCTGCCTGGTGCTGGAGCTACCAAAGCTAAGTGTATCTGCTGTAAACTTTTGGTAGCTGTTCCTCCAGCTGTTGTTTGTATTGAATGTCATGACAAACTTGTTAATGCAGATAATATTTCCTTTAGTAAAGTTTCATTACCTGTTGTTGTTCCGTCAACATCTAATACTCAGAGTGTTCCTGATAACATAAGAGATTTTGTTTCTAAATCCATTAAGAAGGCTATGTCTGTTATTCCTCCTTCTAGTAAACATAAAAAGTCTTTTAAAACTTCTCATTGTTCAGATGAATTTTTAAATGAACATCATCATTCTGATTCTGATAATGGTTCTTCTGGTTCAGAGGATTCTGTCTCAGAGGTTGATGCTGATAAATCTTCATATTTATTTAAAATGGAATTTATTCGTTCTTGACTTAAAGAAGTCCTAATTGCATTAGAAATTGAGGATTCTGGTCCTCTTGATACTAAATCTAAACGTTTAGATAAGGTTTTTAAATCTCCTGTAGTTATTCCAGAAGTTTTTCCTGTTCCTGGTGCTATTTCTGAAGTAATTTCCAGGGAATGGAATAATTTGGGTAATTCATTTACTCCTTCTAAACGTTTTAAGCAATTATATCCTGTGCCATCTGACAGATTAGAGTTTTGGGACAAAATCCCTAAGGTTGATGGGGCTGTCTCTACTCTTGCTAAGCGTACTACTATTCCTACGGCAGATGGTACTTCCTTTAAGGATCCTTTAGATAGGAAAATTGAATCCTTTCTAAGAAAAGCTTATTTGTGTTCAGGTAATCTTCTTAGACCTGCTATATCTTTGGCGGATGTTGCTGCAGCTTCAACTTTTTGGTTGGAAGCTTTAGCGCAAAAAGTAACAGATCATAATTCTCATAGCATTATTATTCTGCTTCAACATGCTAATAATTTTATTTGTGATGCCATCTTTGATATCATTAGAGTTGATGTCAGGTATATGTCTCTAGCAATTTTAGCTAGAAGAGCTTTATGGCTTAAAACTTGGAATGCTGATATGTCTTCTAAGTCTACTCTGCTTTCCCTTTCTTTCCAGGGTAATAAATTATTTGGTTCTCAGTTGGATTCTATTATCTCAATTGTTACTGGAGGGAAAGGAACTTTTTTACCACAGGATAAAAAGTCTAAAGATAAATTCAGGTCTAATAATCGTTTTCGTTCCTTTCGTCACAACAAGGAACAAAAGCCTGATCCTTCATCCTCAGGAGCGGTATCAGTTTGGAAACCATCTCCAGTCTGGAATAAATCCAAGCCTTTTAGAAAATCAAAGCCAGCTCCTAAGTCCACATGAAGGTGCGGCCCTCATTCCAGCTCAGCTGGTAGGGGGCAGATTACGTTTTTTCAAAGAAATTTGGATCAATTCCGTTCACAATCTTTGGATTCAGAACATTGTTTCAGAAGGGTACAGAATTGGTTTCAAGATAAGACCTCCTGCAAAGAGATTTTTTCTTTCCCGTGTCCCAGTAAATCCAGCGAAGGCTCAAGCATTTCTGAAATGTGTTTCAGATCTAGAGTTGGCTGGAGTAATTATGCCAGTTCCAGTTCTGGAACAGGGGCTGGGGTTTTATTCAAATCTCTTCATTGTACCAAAGAAGGAGAATTCCTTCAGACCAGTTCTGGATCTAAAAATATTGAATCGTTATGTAAGGATACCAACATTCAAAATGGTAACTGTAAGGTCTATCCTGCCTTTTGTTCAGCAAGGGCAATATATGTCTACAATAGATTTACAGGATGCATATCTGCATATTCCGATTCATCCAGATCACTATCAGTTTCTGAGATTCTCTTTCCTAGACAAGCATTACCAGTTTGTGGCTCTGCCGTTTGGCCTAGCAACAGCTCCAAGAATTTTTACAAAGGTTCTCGGTGCCCTTCTGTCTGTAATCAGAGAACAGGGTATTGTGGTATTTCCTTATTTGGACGATATCTTGGTACTTGCTCAGTCTTCACATTTAGCAGAATCTCATACGAATCGACTTGTGTTATTTCTTCAAGATCATGGTTGGAGGATCAATTTACTAAAAAGTTCATTGATTCCTCAGACAAGGGTAACCTTTTTGGGTTTCCAGATAGATTCAGTGTCCATGACTCTATCTTTGACAGATAAGAGACGTCTAAAATTGATATCAGCTTGTCGAAACCTTCAGTCACAATCATTCCCTTCGGTAGCCTTATGCATGGAAATTCTAGGTCTTATGACTGCTGCATCGGACGCGATCCCCTTTGCTCGTTTTCACATGCGACCTCTTCAGCTCTGTATGCTGAACCAATGGTGCAGGGATTATACAAAGATATCTCAATTAATATCTTTAAAACCGATTGTACGACACTCTCTGACGTGGTGGACAGATCACCATCGTTTAGTTCAGGGGGCTTCTTTTGTTCTTCCGACCTGGACTGTAATTTGAACAGATGCATGTCTTACAGGTTGGGGAGCTGTGTGGGGGTCTCTGACGGCACAAGGGGTTTGGGAATCTCAGGAGGTGAGATTACCGATCAATATTTTGGAACTCCGTGCAATTTTCAGAGCTCTTCAGTCTTGGCCTCTTCTAAAGAGAGAATCGTTCATTTGTTTTCAGACAGACAATGTCACAACTGTGGCATACATCAATCATCAAGGAGGGACTCACAGTCCTCTAGCTATGAAAGAAGTATCTCGAATTCTGGTTTGGGCGGAATCCAGCTCCTGTCTAGTTTATGTGGTTCATATCCCAGGTATAGACAATTGGGAAGCGGATTATCTCAGTCACCAAACGTTGCATCCGGGCGAATGGTCTCTTCACCCAGAGGTATTTCTTCAGATTGTTCAAATGTGGGGACTTCCAGAAATAGATCTGATGGCCTCTCATCTAAACAAGAAACTTCCCAGGTATCTGTCCAGATCCAGGGATCCTCAAGCGGAAGCAGTGGATGCATTGTCACTTCCTTGGAAGTATCATCCTGCCTATATCTTTCCGCCTCTAGTTCTTCTTCCAAGAGTGATCTCCAAGATTCTGAAGGAATGCTCGTTTGTTCTGCTGGTAGCTCCAGCATGGCCTCACAGGTTTTGGTATGCGGATCTTGTCCGGATGGCTTCTTGCCAACCGTGGACTCTTCCGTTAAGACCAGACCTTCTGTCGCAAGGTCCTTTTTTCCATCAGGATCTCAAATCCTTAAATTTAAAGGTATGGAGATTGAACGCTTGATTCTTAGTCAATGAGGTTTCTCTGACTCTGTGATTAATACTATGTTACAGGCTCGTAAATCTGTATCTAGGGAGATATATTATAGAGTTTGGAAGACTTATATTTCTTGGTGTCTTTCTCATCATTTTTCCTGGCATTCTTTTAGAATTCCGAGAATTTTACAGTTTCTTCAGGATGGTTTGGATAAAGGTTTGTCTGCAAGTTCCTTGAAAGGACAAATCTCTGCTCTTTCTGTTCTTTTTCACAGAAAGATTGCTAATCTTCCTGATATTCATTGTTTTGTACAAGCTTTGGTTCGTATAAAACCTGTTATTAAGTCAATTTCTCCTCCTTGGAGTTTGAATTTGGTTCTGGGGGCTCTTCAAGCTCCTCCGTTTGAACCTATGCATTCATTGGACATTAAATTACTTTCTTGGAAAGTTTTGTTCCTTTTGGCCATCTCTTCTGCCAGAAGAGTTTCTGAATTATCTGCTCTTTCTTGTGAATCTCCTTTTCTGATTTTTCACCAGGATAAGGCGGTGTTGCGAACTTCTTTTGAATTTTTACCTAAGGTTGTGAATTCCAACAACATTAGTAGAGAAATTGTGGTTCCTTCATTATGTCCTAATCCTAAGAATTCTAAGGAGAAATCATTGCATTCTTTGGATGTAGTTAGAGCTTTGAAATATTATGTTGAAGCTACTAAGACTTTCCGAAAGACTTCTAGTCTATTTGTTATCTTTTCCGGTTCTAGGAAAGGTCAGAAGGCCTCTGCCATTTCTTTGGCATCTTGGTTGAAATCTTTAATTCATCATGCTTATGTCGAGTCGGGTAAAACTCCGCCTCAAAGGATTACAGCTCATTCTACTAGGTCAGTTTCTACTTCCTGGGCGTTTAGGAATGAAGCTTCGGTTGATCAGATTTGCAAAGCAGCAACTTGGTCTTCTTTGCATACTTTTACTAAATTCTACCATTTTGATGTGTTTTCTTCTTCTGAAGCTGTTTTTGGTAGAAAAGTACTTCAGGCAGCTGTTTCAGTTTGAATCTGCTGCTTATATTTTCAGTTTTTTTCATTATAAAATTTAAACTATTTTGGGTGTGGATTGTTTTTCAGCGGAATTGGCTGTCTTTATTTTATCCCTCCCTCTCTAGTGACTCTTGCGTGGAAAGATCCACATCTTGGGTAGTCATTATCCCATACGTCACTAGCTCATGGACTCTTGCTAATTACATGAAAGAAAACATAATTTATGTAAGAACTTACCTGATAAATTAATTTCTTTCATATTAGCAAGAGTCCATGAGGCCCACCCTTTTTGTGGTGGTTATGATTTTTTTTGTATAAAGCACAATTATTCCAATTCCTTATTTTTTATGCTTTCGCACTTTTTTCTTATCACCCCACTTCTTGGCTATTCGTTAAACTGATTTGTGGGTGTGGTGAGGGGTGTATTTGTAGGCATTTTGAGGTTTGGGAAACTTTGTCCCTCCTGGTAGGAATGTATATCCCATACGTCACTAGCTCATGGACTCTTGCTAATATGAAAGAAATTAATTTATCAGGTAAGTTCTTACATAAATTATGTTTTTTGGGCACTCACTTTGTTTATATGAAATTGGTACAAACATTTGTGTGTTCTGGGAGTAACGTTTAGGTTTATGGGATGGTTTGCTTGAGGGGTCATTTGGCTTATTTTGGGTTTGTTATAACCCACATGATTTGAGTAGGCCCCAGTAACATCGAGTGAGGTGGGCGGGGCCTATTTTTGCGCCTCAGTTGCGCATTCAGTTATACAGACAAGCAGCAAGCAACTTCTCCTGAGGTCCTGATGATCTTCTGAGGGCCTATTTGAAGCTTTAACCCCATATTATCGTTCCTAAGGGCAGGTAGGGCCACAGCAGAGCTGTGGCAAGGTGCTTATAGGGGTGTTTAACCGGTTTTACACATTTTTCAATCCGGTTTTGTCATTTGGGGGTTTATTGCTTATTAACTTGTGGTGCAATCCTTCTAAAGCTTAGTGGGTATACTGTTAACATTTCAGAAAAATTGAAGTAATTTTAACCTGTTTTGCAGTTTGTGTATGCCTTTTTTTCTCTTAAGGCACAGTACCGTTTTTGCAAATTGTGTTTTTTTCATTAAATAAAGTGTTTTCCAAGTTTGCTTGCTTTATTACTAGTCTGTTAAACATGTCTGACACTGAGGAAACTCATTGTTCAATTTGTTTGGAAGCCATTGTGGAACCCCCTCTTAGAATGTGTCCCACTTGTACTGATATGTCTATAAATTGCAAACAGCATATTTTGACTTATAAAAGTTTGGCATTAGATGATTCTCAGACAGAAGGAAATCAGGTTTTGCCATCTAGTTCTCCCCAAATGCCACAACCAGTAACGCCCGCACAAGCGATGCCAAGTAGTGCGTCTAATTCTTTCACCTTGCAAGATATGGCTTCAGTTATGAATACTACCCTCACAGAGGTTTTATCTAAGCTGTCTGGTTTGCAAGGGAAGCGCAGTAGCTCTGGGTTAAGAACAAATGCTGAGCCTTCTGACGCTTTAGTAGCCGTATCCGATATTCCCTCACAAGGTTCTGAGGGAGAGATTTCTGATTCAGGAAAGACGTTCCCTCAGACAGATTCAGATATGACGGCATTTAAATTTAAGCTAGAGCACCTCCGCTTATTGCTTAGGGAGGTTTTAGCTACTCTGGATGATTGTGACCCTATTGTAGTTCCAGAGAAATTGTGTAAAATGGACAAATATTAAGAGGTTCCT
The DNA here is from genome assembly GCF_027579735.1 of Bombina bombina. Lineage (NCBI taxonomy): Eukaryota > Metazoa > Chordata > Amphibia > Anura > Bombinatoridae > Bombina > Bombina bombina. The sequence goes on from NW_026511666.1 coordinate 286,002, forward strand.
GTTTACACTGATGTGTTTCCGGTCCCTAAGAGGATTTCGGACATTGTTACTAAGGAGTGGGATAAACCAGGTATTCTGTTCCCTCCCCCTCCTGTTTTTAAGAAAATGTTTTCCATTTCTGACACCATAAAGGACTCATGGCAGACAGTCCCTAAGGTGGAGGGAGCTATTTCTACCCTGGCTAAGCGTACAACTATACCTATTGAAGACATTTGTGCTTTCATTGATCCTATGGATAAAAAATTAGAGGGTCTCCTAAAGATAATTTTTGTTCATCAAGGTTGTCTTCTCCAACCTATAGCGTGCATTGTTCCGGTAACCACTGCAGCTGCCTTTTTGGTTTGAGGCTCTAAAAGAGGCTCTTCAGATGGAGACCCCACTAGATGCTATTTTGGACAGAATTAAGGCTCTTAAGTTGGCTAATTATTTTATTACAGACGCCACTTTTCATCTTGCTAAGTTAGCGGCTAAGAATTCAGGTTTTGCCATTTTAGCGCATAGAGCGTTATGGCTTAAGTCCTGGTCAGCTGATGTGTTATCTAAATCTAAGCTTTTGTCGATCCCTTTCTTTCAAAGGTAAGACCCTATTCGGGCCTGCATTAAAAGAGATCATTTCAGACATTACTGAAGGGAAGGGTCATACCCTCCCTCAGGATAAGTCAAATAAGACTAGGACCAAACAAAATAATTTTCGTTCCTTTCGAAACTTCAAGAGTGGTCCCTCTACCTCTTCCCCTGCTGCAAAGCAAGAGGGGAACATTGCTCAATTCAAGCCAACCTGGAGACCTAATCAGGCTTGGAACAAGAGTAAACAGGCCAAAAAGCCTGCTGCTGCCACTAAGTCAGCATGAAGGGGTAGCCCCCGATCCGGGACCAGATCTAGTAGGGGGCAGACTCTCTCTCTTTGCTCAGGCCTGGGCAAGAGATGTTCAGGATTCCTGGGCAGTAGAAATTGTAACCCAGGGATACCTTCTAGATTTCAAGGATTCCCCTCCAAGGGGGAGGTTCCATCTGTCTCAATTGTCTGTAAACCCAACAAAAAGAGAGGCGTTCTTACGCTGTGTAGAAGACCTCTTTAACATGGGAGTGATCTGCCCAGTTCCAAAAGCAGAACAGGGGCAGGGGTTCTACTCCAATCTGTTTATAGTTCCCAAAAAGGAGGGAACCTTCAGACCAATTCTGGATCTCAAGATCCTAAACAAATTCCTAAGAGTTCCATCTTTCAAGATGGAGAGCATTCGGACTATATTACCATTGATCCAGGAGGGTCAATATATGACCACCTTGGACTTAAAGGATGCGTATCTACACATTCCTATCCACAAAGATCATCACAAGTTCCTAAGGTTCGCCTTTCTGGACAAGCATTATCAGTTTGTGGCTCTTCCTTTCAGGTTGGCCACGGCGCCGCAAATCTTCACGAAGGTGCTAGGGTCCCTTCTGGCGGTTCTAAGGTCACGGGGCATAGCAGTGGCACCTTATCTAGATGATATTCTAATTCAAGCGTCGTCCTTCCAACTAGCCAAGTCTCACACGGACTTAGTGTTGGCCTTTCTAAGGTCTCATTGGTCGAAAGTGAACGTAAAAAAAGAGTTCTCTTTCCCCCCTCACAAGAGTTTCATTTCTAGGGACTCTGATAGACTCGGTGGACATGAAAATATTTCTGACGGAGGTCAGGAAATCAAAGATTTTGTCCACCTGCCAAGCTCTTCATTCCATTCCTCGGCCGTCAGTGGCTCAGTGTATGGAGGTAATCGGACTAATGTTAGCGGCAATGGACATAGTTCCATTTGCTCGCTTGCATCTCAGACCACTGCAACTATGCATGCTCAATCAGTGGAATGGGGATTATACGGATTTATCTCCTCAGATAAATCTGGATCAAGAGACCAGAGACTCTCTTCTTTGGTGGTTGTCAGAGGATCATCTGTCCCAGGGAATGCGTTTCCGCAGGCCAGAATGGGTTTTAGTGACGACAGATGCCAGTCTTCTGGATTGGGGTGCAGTCTGGAATTCCCTGAAAGCTCAGGGTTTGTGGACTCGGGAGGAGGCTCTCCTAATGATAAATATTCTGGAATTAAGAGCGATATTCAATGCTCTCCAGGCATGGCATCATCAGGTTTCAGTCGGACAACATCACGACTGTGGCTTATATCAATCATCAGGGCGGAACAAAGAGTTTGTTAGCGATGATACAGGTCTCAAGGATAATCCAATGGGCAGAGGCTCACTCTTGCCATCTGTCAGCGATCTATATCCCAGGTGTAGAGAACTGGGAGGCAGACTTTCTATGTCATCAGACTTTTCATCCGGGGGAGTGGGAACTCCATCCGGAGGTGTTTGCTCAGCTGGAGCGGCTATGGGGCACACCAGAGTTGGATCTGATGGCGTCTCGTCAGAATGCCAAACTTCCTTGTTTCGGCTCCAGGTCAAGGGATCCTCAGGCTGTACTGATAGATGCTCTAGCAGTACCCTGGTCGTTCAACCTGGCTTATGTGTTTCCACCTTTCCCTCTCTTTCCACGTCTCATTGCCAGAATCAAACAGGAGAGAGCGTCTGTGATTTTGATAGCGCCTGCGTGGCCACGCAGGACTTGGTATGCAGACCTGGTGGACATGTCATCCCTTCCACCATGGTCTCTGCCATTGAGACAGGACCTTCTGATTCAAGGTCCATTCAAGCATCCAAATCTAATTTCTCTGCAACTGACTGCTTGGAGATTGAACGCTTGATTCTATCAAAGCGGGGTTTCTCTGAGTCAGTTATAAATACCTTGATTCAGGCTCGAAAGCCTGTTATCAGGAAAATTTATCATAAGATATGGCGTAAATATCTTTTTTGGTGCGAATCCAAAGGCTTCTCCTGGTGTAAAATCAGGATTCCTTGGATTTTGTCTTTTCTCCAAGAGGGATCGGAGAAAGGATTATCATCTAGCTCCCTAAAGGGACAGATATCTGCTCTGTCTATTTTTTTGCACAAGCGTCTGGCAGATGTTCCAGACGTTCGGGCTTTCTCTTGTAAGATGTATCGAGTTCACGGATTCATCCTTACTTGTGGGATATTCTCCTCCCCTACAGGAAGTAGCAGAGAGAGCACCCACAGCAGAGCAGTCTATAAAGCTCCCCCCTTAGCTCCACCCCCCAGTCATTCTCTCTGCCTGCTTAACTGCTAGGAAGGGCAAGAGGAGTGTGGTGACAAAAATGTTAGTTTTTATTTCTCAAGCAAAAGTTTGTTATTTTAAATGGTACCGGTGTGTACTATTTACTCTCTGGCAGAAAAGGGATGAAGATTTCTGCAAGGAGGATGATGATCAGTGAATGATGCAATTATAAAGTTTTTTGAAGGTACTAAAGGGGTCATTGTGGCTTGTTTTTGGGTTTTTTAACCCACATGGTTAATTAAGAGACACTCTGGTGTTTGTTTGATAGGCCTCAAAACATCGAGTGAGGTGGGAGGGATCTATTTTCACGCCTCAGTTGCGTCTTTTCCTCAGACATCGAACTGCTTCTCCTGAGGTTCCTGCTGTGTTTGAGGGCTGTAAAATAAGTTTTTTTTCCCCACAAATCGTTCTGAAGGGCAGGTAGGAGCCACAGCAGAGCTGTGGCAAGGTGCTGAAAGTCTTTTTTTTCTGGTTTTGCCATTAAGGGGTTAATTGTTTATTTGCATAGCTGTGCAAAGTCACTAAGTCTTTATGATGCTACTGTTTTGCAGAATATGTGCAACTTTTTCTCTTAAAGGCACAGTACCGTTTTAATTCTAAGTGTTATTTACTTTGATTACAGTGTTTTCCAAGCTTGTTTGTTACATTACTAGCCTGTTTAACATGTCTGATACCAAGGAAAATCCTTGTTCAATATGTTTGGAAGCCATTGTGGAACCCCCTCTTAGAATGTGTCCCAATTGTACTGATATGTCTATAAACTATAAAGAACATATATTAGCACTTAAAAATAGAGCAATAGATGGTTCTCAGTCAGAAGTAAATGAGGGTTCACCATCTAGCTCTCCCCAAGTGTCACAACCAGTAACACCCGCTCAAGTGACGCCAAGTACCTTTAGTGCGTCAAATTATTTTACTCTACAGGATATGGCCACAGTTATGAATACAACCCTCACAGAGGTTTTATCTAAACTGCCTGGTTTACAAGGAAAGCGGGACAGCTCTGGGTTTAGGAAAAATGCTGAGCCATCTGACGCTTTAGTAGTTGTATCTGATATGCCCTCACAATGCTCTGAAGTAGGGGTGAGGGATTTGTTATCTGAGGGAGAAATTTCTGATTCAGGAAAGACGCTTCCTCAGACAGATTCTGATATGACGGCCTTTAATTTTAAGCTTGAACACCTCTGCTTATTGTTCAGGTAGGTATTAGCGACTCTAGATGATTGTGACCCTATAGTGGTTCCAGAGAAATTGTGTAAAATGGATAAATACTTAGAAGTACATGTTTACACTGATGTTTTTCCAGTCCCTAAGAGGATTGTGAATATTATTACTAAGAAGTGGGATAGACCAGGTATCCGTTCTCTCCCCCTCTTGTTTTTAAGAAAATGTTTCCCATATCTGACACCATGCGGGACTCATGGCAGACAGTTCCTAAGGTGGAGGGAGCTATTTCTACTCTGTCTAAGTGTACAACTATACCTATCGAAGACAGTTGTGCTTTCAAAGATCCTATGGATAAATAATTAGAGGGTCTCCTGAAGAAAATTTTTGTTCATCAGGGTTTTTCTCTCCAAACTATTGCGTGCATTGTTTCTGTAACTACTGCAGCTGCTTTCTGGTTTGAGGCTCTAGAAGAGGCTCTTCAGATGGAGACTCCATTAGAGGAGATTATGGACAGAATTAAGGCCCTTAAGTTGGCTAATTCTTTTATTACTGATGCCGCATTTCAACTGGCTAAATTAGCGGCAAAGAATTCAGGTTTTGCCATTTCTCTTGTTAAGTGTAGTCAGTCCACGGGTCATCCATTACTTATGGAATATATCTCTTCCTAACAGGAAGCTGCAAGAGGATCACCCAAGCAGAGCTGCTATATAGCTCCTCCCCTCACATGTCATATTCAGTCATTCTCTTGCAGCCTAACTAAAGATAGGTCGCTGTGAGAGGTCTGTGGTGTTTTTTAACTTAGTTTATTTCTTCAATCAAAAGTTTGTTATTTTAAATGGCACCGGAGTGTGCTGTTTGTTCTCAGGCAGCATTAGAAGAAGAATCTGCCTGCGTTTTCTATGATCTTAGCAGACGTAACTAAGATCCACTGGCTGTTCTCATCTGAGGAGTGAGGTAACTTCAGAAAAGGGGAATAGCATGCAGGGCCCCCCTGCAAAAGAGGTATGTGCAGTAAATTATTTTTCTGAGGAATGGAATTGACTGAGAAAATACTGCTGATACCAATGTAACGTAAGTTCAGCCTTAAATGCAGTGATAGCGACTGGTATTAGGCTGATGAGTGTGTGTACACTGAATGTATTTTTCTAAGGAATGGAATTGACTCTGAAAATACTGTTAATACTGAAATAATGTATGAGCCTTAACTGCAGTAAAAGCGACTGGTAGCAGACTTATTAATAACACTTCATAACTTTTCAAATGTATGTTTAAAACGTTTACTGGCATGTTAATCGTTTTTTGTGAGGTACTTGGTGATAAAACTTATTGGGGCATGATTTTTACCACATGGCCATCTTTGTTTTCTG